>NW_024425119.1:25102699-25324112 GCF_017311325.1 Ursus maritimus
AGAAGCAGGCTCATAGCGGAAGAGCCTGATGTGGGGCTCGATCCCATAACGCCGGGATCACGCCCTGAGCTGAAGGCAGACGCTTAACCGCTGTGCCACCCAGGCACCCCTGGTCTGGTCACATTCTTAAATATTGTAATGGTGGCACATAATTCACAACATAATTCACAACTCTAGTTTAAAAATAAGCATCTTGAAAATAAGCATAACTACAATAACTTATTATTGAATACACAATATCAAAGAGATGTAAATTAAAACACCAATAACCTAAAATGTGAGGGGTAGAAAAGTCAAAATATAAAGTTTCTGTCAGCTATTGAAGTTAAGTTGTTATTAGCTTAAAATAGGATGTAAACTAATGATATACTATATGTTGGCTAATTCAGCATAATAAAAAAAATAGGATGGGATGTAAATTAAAATACCAATAACCTAAAATGTGAGGGGTAGAGAAGTCAAAGTATAAAGTTTCTGTCAGCTATTTAAGTTGTTATTAGCTTAAACTAGGATGTAAACTAGTGGTATACTACTATATCTTGGCTAATTGAACATAATAATAAAAAAATTGGATGTTATCAATATAAACCTCATGATAACCACAAAAAACCTATAGTACAAACACAAAAGATTACCATAAAGTAGTCAAAGCAAACTGCCAAAAAAAAAGAAAAAGTCATCATTCATAAAACAAGGTAGCAAAAGAGGAGGCAAAGAACAAAGGATATATAAAACAGAACACAACACAATGGCAATATTAAGTCCTTACCTGTCATTTACTTTAAACGTAAATGGATTAAATTCTCCAATCAAAAGACACAGAATGACCGAATGGATTAAAAAACAAGATCCAATGATGTGCTGTCTACAAGAGACTCATTTGAGCTTTAAGGAAACACATAGACCAAGAGTGAAGGATTGGAAAAAGTTATGTCAAGTGTATGGTAATCAAAAGAAAGCAGGGGTAGCTAAACTTAAATCAGATGAAATAGACTAAGCTAAAAATGGTAAGAAGAGACAGAGACGGTCATTATGTAATGATAAAGGGGTTAAGTAAGAATATATAACAACTGTAAATAATTATGCACCTGACATCAGAGCACCTAATCTATAACACAAATACTAATAGAACTAAAGGGAAATAAACAGCTATGCAATAATTCTTGGGGACTTTAATGCCCCCTCTCAATAATGGATAGATCATTCAGGCAGAGAATCAATGAGCAAATAGCAGATACAAATAACACTAGACCATATGGACCTAACAGACAAAAACAAAACATGCCATCCAACAGGCCATAACACAAGTCTTAACAAATTCAAGAAGGCAGGAATTATATCAAGTATTTTTCTGACCACAATAGTGTGAAACTAGAAATCAATAATAGGAGGAAAGCTGGAAAATTCACAAATACATGAAAATTAAACAACACACTCCTGGACAACCAATGGGTCAAAGTAGAAATCAAAAGAAAAAAAAATTTAATATGAAACAAGTGAAAATGGAAACCCAACATACCAAAACTTATGGGATGCAGCAAAGACAGCTTAAGAGTTTATAGTAAATTTGTGGTGATAAATGCATGCATTAAGAAAAAAGAAAGATCTCAAATATCATAACTTTATTCCTCAAGGAACTACAAAAAGGAGAGTAAACTAAGCCCAAAGTTAGCTGAAGGAGGGAATTAATGAAGACCCGAGCAGAAATAAGTAGAGATGAGGAAAACAATAGAAAAGTTTAACAAAACTTTTGGTTGGTTTTTTGAAAAGGTAAACAAAAGTGAGAAACCTTTAGCTAGACTAACCAAGAAAAAAAGAGAGGATTCACATAAAATTAGAAATGAAAGAGAAAATATTACAGCTGATCCTGTAGAAATGCAAAGGATCAAAAGAGACTACAGTGATGAATGAAACACCAACAAATTGGATAGCCTTAGAAGAAATAAATGAACTCCTGCAAACATGCGATCCACCAAGACCAAATCCTGAAGAAATAGAAAATCTGACCAGACCAATAATGAATAAGGAGATTGAATCGCAGTAATCAAAAATCTCCCAGCAAAGGAAAGCTCAGGACAGAGGTTAATATATATAAGGAAATCATGTAACTCAATAGCAGGAAGAGTAAATAATTTGATTAAAAATGGACAAAGACTTGAATAAACATTTTTTTCCAAAGAAGATTTTCAGATGGCCAACAGGTAAATTAAAAGGTGACTAGTATCACTAATCACCAGAGAAATGCAAATGAAAACCACAGTGAGGTATTACTTCACACCTGTTAGAATAGGTATTATCAAGAGATAGCAAGTGTTGGTGAGGATGTGGAAAAATAGGAACTCTTATACAATGTTGTTGGAAATATAAATTGGTATGGAGGCTTCCCCCCAAATTAAAAATAGAACTACCCTATTTTCCAGTAATTCCATTTCTGGGTATCTGTCCAAATGAAATGAAATCATTGTCTCGAAGAGATAGCTGCACCCCTGTGTTCATTGTAGCATTATTCATGATAGGCAAGACATGAAAGCAACCCAAGTGTCTACTGATGGATGAATGAATAAAAAAAATGTGGTATTTTGATACAATAGAATATCATAGCCATAAAAAAGGATAGCCTGCCATTTGTGACAACATGCCTGGACCTCGAGGGCATTATGCTAAGTGAAATAAATCAGACAGAAAAAGACAAATACTGTATGATCTCACTTGTATGAGGAATCTAAAAAAAAAATTGAATCCCTAGAAATAGCAGTTTGATTGGTGGTTGCCATGGACCTGGGGTTAAGGGCAGTTGGAGGAGGAATGGGTAGAGGTGGCCAAAGTGTAGAAAATTTCAATTATAAATTCTGGTGATGTAAATCAGAGAGGGAGACAAACCATGAGAGACTCTGGACTCCAGGAAACAAACAGAAGGGAGGAGGGTGGGGGAATGGGGTAACTGGGTGATGGGTATTAAGGAGGGCATGAGTGGTGATGAGCACTGGGTGTTATACACAACTAATGAATCTTTGAACACTACATCAAAACCGAATAATGTACTATATGTTGGCTAATTGAACATAATAAAAAAAATTCTGGCGATGTACTGTGCAGCGTGGTAACTATAGTTAAAAATACTTATTGTATATTTGAAAGTTGCTAAGAGAGTAAATCTTAAAAATTCTCACCACACACAAAAAGACTGTAACTATACAAAGTAATGGATAACTAACTTTATTGTGGTAATCATTTCATGATGTGTGTATGTATTGTATGTATCAAATCATTACTTGTTATATCTTAACATCACACAATGTTATATGTCAGTTACATCTCAATAAAGCTGGGAAAAAACCACACACACAAACACAGATGGTGTATGAGAAAGTTATCTCATGATAGCCTGGACCAAGAGTGTTTCCCCCTAAATTATGGCTATTTTCACATAGAGAACATATGTATTATTTTAAAGTTTCCATGTCTTTGATTTACTTGGGAAAATTGAACATTTTCTAGATGTTAGCTATTTTTATTTACATATTGTCAATCAGTATTATTTATCTATTTATTAGGGTCCTTATTTTCCCTTTACAACTTTAATGTTTAAAAAGCTGCATTATAAGCTTTTCATACATTTTAAGAAATGAATTTGTTATTTTTAACATATGCTTTTATACTTTCGAAATATACTTTTAATATACATTGTTATTTTGCAGTTTTTCTCCAAAATGCTTTTAATCTTGTTTGATATCTGTATATGTAGCACTTTTTTATTGTGATTTCTTTTTAATACAGTTCTTGTCAATTCAAAGATCAGATAGTTACTCATCTATATTTTCTTCTAATTTTCTTGAAGTTTATTTTTTCTTTTTACTTTATTTCCCCTTTTCTTTCCTTTTTTTTTTTTTTCTTTAGTTTCTGTGTTCATCCTTTTGAACCATTTGAAATTTATTTTGTCCCTTGGAGTGGAATGAACATCTATCTGGCTTACTTAAATAGATAACCAGTTATTCCAGCACCATTAATTGAATATGCCACAATCTATGTTTAGATTTCCTCATAAAAAGGCTAACTTTTTTTTTTTATCAATGTATTCTTAGGTATTTTATGAATGTTGTTCTTCATTCCTTTCTCCTTGCTACTTTTGGAACAGGATTATTTTTCCATTTCTAAATGTAAATCTTTAAAACTCACATTTTAACTGAGTCTGGTGACATAACTCAGACAAAATCAGACTTGAACTTATTTTTCTTTCCTACCAACTTAGCTCTTCTTATAATTCCTATTCTTATTAATGATATCACCACTTACCCACTCATCCCAATCTGAAACCCAGAGGTAATTATGGATTTCAGTCTTTGCAGCTGAATATCTGAGCCCCTCTTTTAATCTTTTCTGCTACTATCTTAAATTAGGCCCTCATTATTTTTATATTAAACCAAAGATTGTGATTTCAGATGCTTACCAGAAGCAGTCAGGTAATAAAATGTGTGAAGGATGCTGGGCAGAAGGGAGTAGAAAGTTGGTAGACTTGAGCAGGATGTCCTGTATTGCAAGGGGGCTGCTGCTTCTCTGTTCCAGGCAGGAATGTGGGCTCATATTTGACCAAGCTGATTTTGTAAGAGTACCAGAAATCTGAATTCTTATGTGAAATCTTCTAATTTCTAAGTCACAGTACAAGCTAAACAAAATGTGACTGCAGGCCACAAGTTTGTAACCCCGTGACTATTTATTATTGCGTTCCCTTAACCTGATTTACAATCCTTCAATCTAATCTACTCCCAGCCTTTTCTCCATCCTCCCTGTACTAGCGTACTCTATCTGAAGTGCCAGTCAGATAGGATTTTAGGGGTGGTTATGTAACCGAACTAAGACGAGTTAGCTCCTTGGTGACTTACTGATAAAAACTGTATCAGGTGGAGTTGTCATACAGAGTCCACTTTATTTGCAGCAAATAAGGAGATCACGGGGAGTAACTTCCAAAACTGTGATTCCCCAAGCAAGAGTGAATGGGTTCCTTTTATTTAGGGTTAGGATGAATTATTTAGAAAGGGGATCCTTGTCATCATGTGTAGAGGCAGGCATAGGGTCACACGTGTGCCTCAAGGAGACATGTCTATACATACACTGTATGTCACGTTAATGAGGCTTGTGCTCCTCATTAGCAAGAATTTTGCATGATAATGAGGTGTAGAGGTCACTGTCGGTCACTCCATGGTCCATCCATGCAGGTGTGAGTAGGTGGGTAAGCTCAAACTGCTGTGGGTGATCTGGACCCCTTCCCCATGGCAATTGTTTCAGCTTGAGGGATAATTTTGGTTTCCATCATGGGATGCTATGCCCATTGGGTCTTTTGCCTGAGCTGAGAGATAAGCTGGAAAGAAGAACTTAAGAAAAATGTGGGACACAAGGTAGGTAGGTACATGCAGGTGGGCAGTTAAAGGTCAGGTCTTAGGGTCTTGCTGGTGACAGGAGGATTAACTGCATTCAAAGCTGTACCATTCTTAGGAGAGTTCTTGATAAGTGCTGAGGAAATGTTATT
The DNA here is from genome assembly GCF_017311325.1 of Ursus maritimus. NCBI lineage: Eukaryota > Metazoa > Chordata > Mammalia > Carnivora > Ursidae > Ursus > Ursus maritimus. The sequence goes on from NW_024425119.1 coordinate 25,108,224, forward strand.
TGTTGGCTGTTACTTTTCACTTCGTTAAAAGTCCTGAATGACTCCCATTATGCTTAGTATATTTTAACATGGCAGAAAGGTATTTTATCATGACTCCCACCTGTCCTTCACCTTCATCTTCTGCTATTTCTGTGCATCGGACTCCTCCCCACCCACCCCAAGATTCAGTTCAAGTATCTTCTAAAACCCTTGGAGAGCTAATTTCTCCCTTCTTTGCATCCCCATAAGATTGTGAACTCCCTAAGGCAGGGACTATATTTTATCCTTCTTAGTATTCTCAGGAATGTGTGCAGTGCTGGCACATAGTATAAATCTGCAATAAATGTTAGCTAGAAATAATACAACCAGTAAGAGTGAGTGCTGGAACCTGAGCCTTCACCAGACTGAATTTCTTACTCTTCTGAATGTACTGCCCAGAGGAAAGAAACTGGCTGCTCTATTCTTAGGGACCCAGCGCATGCAGTATCCAATCTGAGGACCTATTGTAGCTTAGGCCATTATGGTTGTAACTAAATGCTTTTAGGAAAGTTTTTATACTCCAAGGCAGTACAGTAGCATTAAGGATACTTGTTCCTGTGATATGTAGTATGTGGAAACTAAGGTGAAATCTCCAGTTAAGTAGTGTGTTTTGCCAGTCAGGTAAAGCATTTCTGTTTTCCTACTTTAGAAGTTTGGTGGTAAATGATTGGAGACACCACATCTATTTATAGGTAGCTTGAGTGCCAGATTTGTTATCTCCTTTCCCCAGGCTTGATAAACGAAAGAATGTTGGACTTAACTATTGGTAGCGTCTCCATTAATGAATAGAGGAGTCTGGAGAAAACACGTGAACAGGAAATTCAAGGGCACCTAGTGTTGTTTTTATCAGTCCAGGAATTCTAGACTTGCAAATTGTATCCTGTTCTTTTTCTGACTAAAGAAAGGGCTTCAGTAAAAGACAAAGGACAGTGTTAAATGCATTAGAGGAATACATTTGCAATATAATAAGTGCCAGTCATCTAGATCCTTCTTTGTAATAATTTGGACACTTCTGTTCTTGGCTTTGTTTAATTTGAAAATTTTAAAGCCTATTTGTGTCTGGTTAGAAGGAAATTGTTTTTTCTTGTTTTTAAAGCTAATTTCAAAAGGATAGCATTTAATCCAAGACTAAGGGAAGGATTTGGGCTTTTTCTGCAATTATATCTCTCAAGTAGGATTTTTTTCTGAAGTTAACACTGAATGATTCTGTAGTTTTTAATCCAAAGGAAACTATTACATATGAAACATATAATTTCAACCAAATTAAATTTGAGTTCTGTTACTGTCATTTACTGAATGCCTACTGTGTGCTCAGCACTTTGCGAGGTGTAATACTTTCATTACAAAGACAATACAAAGATGAATAGGTTTTGCTCTGATTTGGTTTTTAAACACAGTATACATACTTGCAGGTATGTATATGTAAGTAAGAGTCGAAAGAATTAATCATGATTAGATGATATAGTGTCTGGAAATTGTTTTTCTTTTTTTTTTTTTTTTTTAAGATTTTATTTATTTATGTGACAGAGAGACAGCCAGCAAGAGAGGGAACACAAGCAGGGGGAGTGGGAGAGGAAGAAGCAGGCTCCCAGTGGAGGAGCCCGATGTGGGGCTCGATCCCGGAACGCCAGGATCACGCCCTGAGCCGAAGGCAGACGCTTAATGACTGCACTACCCAGGCGCCCCATGGAAATTGTTTTTCTTTATTCAACATCCCCCTTTGGATTTTGGAGTTAAACTCATTACATCTTCTTATGATGAGAGAAACCTGATCTTATGTTTATCCCTCTTTTATAAAGACGTCTTACATTTTTATCTAAACAACTTACATTTGGTTCTTACATTTTTATCTAAACCAATTTTATATTTCTCTGTACTGTTGATGCACACAATTACTGATGTTTAGAATTATTTTGAATTCCCTAGCAATTTTTTTATGTTTCACAGAAATGTTCCCCAAAGTTTTGCTCAGTAGTAATTCTGCCCATATCTAGCCCCTCAATTTTGCTTCATTCTGGCCCAGTGAGCAGGAGAGCTTAATGCTGGCCATCTCCAGCTACTTTAAAGTACCTTGGGCAAGATAGTGATCTGTCTTTTATTTATTTATTTTTAAGAATCTCCCTTAGTCTGATGCCATTAAACATTTAAATTGAATAACGGTTCTCTTTGTTTTGATGCTGTCCTCACCAAGCAATCTTCGGATCCTAATTAAAGCTTTACATCTATCTAGCTTGCCTAGCCTGCAAGATTTGAATACATTTGCCAGAAGATGCAAGTCTTTGTTCCTTGTTGCTCAATTTCTTATTGTGTAAATCAGTAAATTGCTATTATGTCATGCATATCAGTCCCTTGTGAACTCTGTTAGGCTAAAGTAGCTTCCAGAATTTGATTGCTCTGGGTCTCTGGAAGCTGAAGGCCAGAGCTTGCTCTCTGAGGTCCGTTGGCAGCCAGTGAGCTGCCTTCCAAGGCCAGACCCTGAGTTCATCACACATCTTTCTTTCTGGCTTCTACAAACATTACTTAGGTGTTATTTCTTTGCGCTTTTATTAGGAGGCACCACAGAAGATTTTGGTTGGTTGTTTTTCACCATTCACTTTTTGAAAGGAACATATAGGCCTTGGACAGCTGTAGTTGGGTCTTGGCCTTTTTTCCTCCTAGGAACTGGCAAACCAATTTGAAAATTCCTTATCAGGTCCAGATCTTCTGGACAAATGAGAGAACATTATGAAATCGCTGGATATTGCTCTGTGTTGGAGTTTCCAAATTTTTCCCCTCCTCCAAAGGTTGAAAAAAAAGTTACAGGCACTTCTTTACTTGTGTTGGATGAGAATTATCCATGAACTTAAATTTCATATGCCTAAAGGAAGCTCCTTAGAATACTACCTGCAAATTTTATTTCTCTCCCCCTTTTGAGGATTTAGGGTGCATATTAGCATATTAAAGATGCTGAGAAGTCTTGAAAATAGATACTTGTTTAATTTGGTTTAATATGGATTTCCTAAATTTATTTGAATTCCTCAACTTCTAGTCCATCTTCTTCGGCCTTCCCTCTGTCGTCAAATCCCAATTAAGTGGGATTTAGGATGTCTGCTGTATACCCTGCCTATTCCACTTTTTCTTCTTTGACTTTTCTACATCTGATCCTGAAACACAGAACGTGAATCCAGTGATTCTGAGGTTTCTAAAGATGGTGTGACAGCATTGCCTTAGATGGTATTCTAAGAAGAGCAACTCAGTACTCAAAAATCATTTGCCTGTGATAATTCTTGAGTTCCATTTGTTTTTATTTTTTATTGTTTTTTAAAAATAATATGTTAAAGCATTTATAGCACATTAAAAAATTAAATAGGTGCCTCAAATAATGTCTTTTTTTTTTTTTTTTAAGATTTTATTTATTCATTCGACAGAGATAGAGACAGCCAGCGAGAGAGGGAACACAAGCAGGGGGAGTGGGAGAGGAAGAAGCAGGCTCATACCAGAGGAGCCTGATGTGGGGCTCGATCCCATAACGCCGGGATCACGCCCTGAGCCGAAGGCAGACGCTTAACCGCTGTGCCACCCAGGCGCCCCTCAAATAATGTCTTACATTTGTATAAGCCATTGTGGCTTTGCTGAGTATCATCTTAGATGGCCTTAGACTATGCCTGTGAACCAGGCAGAGCAAATATTATAAAACCCCTTTTGAGTTCAGAGTATTCCAGTCACTCAAATAAGACCTCACAATCATTAGCAGCAGGGCGTGGATTAGATCTCGAAATTTTTGACTCCTAGATTCAGTAATTTCTTTTCTTATAGTTGCATATTAGCCAACCTTTATAGAGTACTTCATTTTTTGCCAGTTCTTCCAACTCTTCCTTCACCCCCCATTCGACAGGTTGACTCATTCATTAAGGACCACTATGTCAGATACAGTGCTATTGTAGTGAATACTCAAAAATGAATGGGGAAAAATTCTTGCCCAGAGGTGCTCCTAGTTTAGTGGGAGAGACAAATGAGTGCTAAATACCAGTATCTGAGATATATTGGTACAGGTGCTAAGTAACACACATGAAGAAATACCAAATGTTAGGCCTCTTCCTGTAGGGAATGTTAGAGAAGTCGTCACAGTAAGACTTGAGCTAAACTGGGTCTTAAAAGTCAGAAGTGATTGGGGATAGGTCAGGCAAGGGTTTGGAGGCAGGAAAGAGCTGAGTATATTGGGAGAAGAGGGGGTGGGAGGGCAGTGGAGAAGGCTAGACAGTCAAGTTGGAGACAGCACCTGGAGTTGGATCCTGCCTCCACAGCACACCAGCCTTGTGACTTTTCTAAGCTTCAGTTCCTTACTTCGCAGGGTTGTTGTGAGGAGGAAATGCACTCGTGCATAGGAAGGGCCACTCTCTTAAATCCTCTGGGGAAAAAAGGGAGAAATCAGTGAAGAAAATATCATAGGATTCCTAATAGGCACAACCGTTCAGTGTCTGTGAGTTGCCTTTGTTTATCGTGCTAAGCTAATTTGATATGCTATAGGCAGTGAGGAGACGTGAATGATTTTAAACAAGTGACATGATCAACTTCTAGTTCTAAAAACCTTTAGAGTAGTCAGCAGAGGAACAAGCTTGTGAGGCTAAAATAATAGATTCGTATTTAGACATAATGACTTTGAGGCTTATACAGTACATTGAGGTATAAAGCCAGTAAGAGGGCAGTGGAACTGGGAATTTGCCAGAGTTAAATTGTATACTTTCAACCTTGATGTTGAAGAACAAGAAAGTTCTTTTGGTTCATTCCATTATCCCTGGAGTTTACTGCAGTTCAGGTCCATACGCAGGGGTCTCTCTCTTCACGTAATTAGGGAGAGGTGGGTGTTGGGGAGCGGGTGTCAAGTTTGGGGAATGCTTTCCGGCTAATGGTGTAATGTTGGATGCTCGCTGTTGGCAATCTAGATCTGCTCTACGTCTGTTATGATGTCTGTCCAGTCAAGCAAAAACCTCTTTACCGCATGAAACCATTCCAGTGCTTTTTGGTGCTGATGTAGACTGTAGGGGACAAGTCTCTTAGGGTCAGTGTCACTAGTAGCAGCCACCACAGTTCAGTCTGTCCCCCCAACCCTTCCACAAAGCAGCCATTTTGCTGCATTCCTTGTCCTACTGTCCAAATTATCTTCTTCACACCAGTACTTCATTTGGCTGGCCCAGTGGTTTTTCAGAGATGACACTTGAATGGCTTTAAGTAGACACACATTGCCCAGTGAAGGTCCCAAAACATCCCTACTGTCACCTGGCTTGATTCATTTGTACTTTCTGCCTGATACCTACGGGCATTTGAGTGTCACTTGAAAATGAAGTGGACTTCACAGTCTGGAGAAGTACACCGGACCTTGTTACAGCACTTTCTGAAAGGACAAAGAATTCAGAATGAAATAGGGCCACAGGAGCTTCATCCAAAGGGGCTTGTTTTTAAAAGTGGTTTACCCGTAAAGCCTGTATGTGTAAGAATTGCTTCAGACTGATGTTTGTGTGCGGATTTGATACACTGCTTTGGGTTTCCTAGAATTTACGTGGCAGAAGCTACTTGCTACTATTTAACTGGACTGCATTAACTCTAGGAGACTTAACGTTTAGTGCAGGCATATATATTAACAAAATCTTGTGGATTTTGTTTAGTGATCAATAAAACAAGAGCAAAATAGATCGAACCTCTTGTTTTGAATGCTTGTTGACTACAACCTTTTGTATAAAATGTGTCCATGTTGTGTGTGGACTGGTGCTTCTTGACTCTGGTGGTGCCAACACAAAAATAATTTCTACTGCTTCCTCTTTCTTTACTAGCATTGTGTTATTTATAATGTGAAAGACTTGGATGTCATAACTGTTAGCATAGAATTTTGCTTAGCAGAAATTAAACCATCTCCAGAGTTTATTATGAAGGATAGAAAGTGTTTTTCTACTGAACAATTTGTATTTATATGTTGTTTCAGTTTCGGTTACTATGGCAATGACGGCAGGGACTACAAACACCTTTCCTATGGCCAAGCTCACGTTGGAGAATTTTTACAGCAACCTAATTTTACAGCATGAAGAGAGAGAAACCAGGTACAGTAAAGGCTGGTCAGAATTTTCTGTTTGGTTTAATAAGCCATTAGGTTGCAAGTGGGGTGTAAACGTGTTGTCCATTAATAATATAAATATCGTGGATCCCTGTATGCTGTTTTTAGGTTTCCTGAACTGACAGTATCTCGAGTTATTTTCGCAGAGTGGTTTCTTGTCCTGTGTACCCATATACTTAAATCACATGTCAATGAGTATCTTCAATAAAACATTTCTAACCACAAAATTATGATATATCTTTATACTTTATGAATAATTAATATTATTAATTATCCAAAAACATATGTAGAGTGTAAGTGGAGGTGGAAGAATAAAAACATGAATGACATGTTATTTTGTCTTTAGAAAACTCTAGTAAGGGAGACAAGGCCCATAAATATTACATGAAAGAGTGAAAAGCATCCCTAAGAGAAGGGCAAAGAAGGGAGAGATTGCTTTTGACTAAAGTAACTGGGAGGGTGTCATAAATGGTGGTGGCATTTATCATGGCTCTCAAGGAAGAGTATTAATTATACATGCATTAATGGGAGAAGAAGGAGATAAAAGAGCAGGAGACAGAAGAAATCGCCTTTGGTGCTGGGTCAAGCAAGAGCCAGTTCAGCTTGAGCTGGATTTCAGCATTTCCAGGGAGCCTTAGATGTTTTGTTAATGTAGCTCTTCTCATGGGAGTTGAAAGGCTTGAAGATTTTTGAACAGAACCGGTGATCACTGGTGTTTCTCTAGAAAAGTACTTTAGATATGATGTACAGAATGGATTGTGGGTGGAGAGATAAGAAACAGGAAAGGCTAGTGATGTAGTCCAGGCACATAGAAAGGAGGCTTGAATTAGGATCGTGACAACAGCAGTAGAATAGAACTTAGGAGCAAGAAAGATTGACAAAAGTGGCGCCTAGTTAGGTATGAAATGTTGGACAGTTCTAACTACAGATCAGCCAAGCTGAGCAGAGAATTGAACTAGAAAATAAAACTTAAGTAATTATTCAGAAGTCAACCTGGAGACACAGAGTCGGCCAATATGAAGGAGAGTTAAGAAATATGGAAAATAGCGAGGAGAGCTAACATCTTTAACCAAAGTTCCTAAAGGAAGAGAGGAAAGAGGCTGGAGTGGAAGCAGATTAAACTAAATTCACCATCAGCAAAACTTCCAGAAGATTCAATTTAAGCTAAAGGAAAGCAATCACAAACAGATCTAAATGTAAATATGTGGATAAATTTCAACACAAATGGCATAAAAACAACAATAATGATAATGTCTTGTACATTTTTTAAAGTAGAATTAAAATATTTTCCAGCGGTGGACTATCAGTCAGGAGGGAAGCAAGTATAATTAAAGTGTTCCTAGCAATCTTTGTATCTCCGTGATAGAGGTACAACCTACAGAGGGGTAAGGATTGATTCATTTCGGACTAATAGAGTTTATAACTTCCAAACTAGTAGAAGGGAAACAATGGAATGAGGAAAAATCCTGGTTCAAAATAAGGCAAGGGAAAAAGAAAAACTAAAACACCAAAAAGTCGACACAAATAGAAACTACACAATCAGTTAGAAATGAATCCAAACATATGAGTAATTTTACTAATTGTAAATACAATGAAAGTCTCTGGAAATCATCCAATCACCAAGGGAGAGTGAAGTAGAAGAGAATCAGGGAAAGAAAGACTGCTTTTTCAGGAGGCAGACACTGAAGTTATGCATCAGAATTTTGAAGGCTCGTTGTCTTTTCTTGATGAAGTCTTTCAGTAATTCAATTTTACCCTCCATTTCCAAACAAAGGAAAGTAAGAATGAAAGTATCTGCTGTTATTTCAAGACGAAAAAAAAAAGGGCAGTCATGGCTTGGTGCTGTGGAAGTGATATTAAATAGTCAGCTCATATTTTCTAAAAGCTTATACTTTAGGACTACATGTGATGAATTTTTAAGGCTTAACTAATTGTATAAATACATAAGCCAAATAAAGCACCAATCAGAACAAAATGTCAGGGCATTCAGGAGGAACAGTATTTTTTTTTTCAGGTACAAGAGAAGCCACGGGTCTTCCCATTTAGATAAGGTGGAAACGGATGAAGGTTACTGCCTCTCTCTCCAGAGTAAGGGATGATTTCATGAAGTTAGTCTTGGCAAGCAGTGAAGAAGGGAGGCAGTAGAGATTTGACGGAAGAATGAAGTTGCTTGTACACCGATGGGCCCTCGCAGATTAGGGGTTCTCCTCCACTGTGGATTCCGTCTGCAGAGGAGAAAACTCAGAATCATTCAACAAGCAGCTCTGCAGGGCGCAGAGCGGCATGACGGCAAGCACAGAGCTCACTCCGTTTTAAGGGTTGGGCTTCGGAAAATAGTGTGTAAATAACAGATAAAAATCAGCGTGGTAAGCACCAAGGTGTCTCTCACAAATGTTGAGGAAGTCGGCAGAGGACATGTCATTAGGTGTCATTGCCGTTGGGGTGCTGATTTATGAACAGCCTTTAGATATTTTTGTTGTGAATTTTCCATAAGAATAATGGGTTAGGAAAGAGCTTACCTTTAGACATATTATCATAAGTGACAAATGCTTAAGAAATGTATATGGTGATTTCAATCCTCAACCCTTCTATTCCCGTGGGGTTAAATCCTGGAAAGTTCGTTTTATTCTACCATACTCCAGAACTAATTAGGAAGAGCTCTCTCAGGTTTATCTTTAGGAAAAACCAATATGATAGAAATAAAATGATGACTATTCAGTTGGAAATGAGTTCAAAATTTGTATCACAGCCATCTCTGTAGTTACCAGTTACTTTATCCACCCACCCCTCTCTCCTCCCCATCCCCCCACAGTGCTTAGCTTAACTAACTTCGGTGGTATCATTTAAAAATGATGAATAACTGGACTTGGCTATACCTAGAAAAGCAAATGTTCTGGTGGTTAATGTTTTGTTTTGTTTTGTTTTATGTACAGTTTTCAAAGAATTAGAATAAAATACACTCAATTGCATTGAAAATTTTTTTTTGACTGATTAGGAAATCAAGCTTAGACTTTAAATGAAGGACTTCCACAAGCTCATTTAGCTAATAAGGATTAGAATCAGGATTCAAACAGGGATCTCCACCTTAAATATTTATACTTTCAGTCACTATAGTTACTTTTATATACTTCTAATGTAAACACTGATAAATGTTAATGATTTTGGTTGTTTGAATATTAGACAACAGATTTTCCGTATTAGAACATTAGTCACCTTTGTAATCATTGATTTAAGCAGCATTAGAAGCACATTTTTCATTTGGCCAATATGATAAAGTGAAATCTGGGTTGGGTTTATATTTTGAGAAAGAAAACTACCAACTTAAAGGATTTTTTTTTTTAGCATAACAAACTGAAGTGGTAAACTCAAATAAATAAGTGAACATTTCTTAAATGGGAATAGTTAGGAATGTATTTAAAATTTAAATTATTTTTTCTTTGAAAAGGCAGAAGAAATTAGAAGTGGCCATGGAAGAGGAAGGATTAGCAGATGAAGAGGTAATGTTAGCTGTAATTACTGTGACTGTATTAATGATACTATGTACTTGGAAGTTACTGAGAGTGGATCTTAAATGTCTCACTATAAAAAAAAATTACTTATATGAGGCGATGAATGTTAACCAGCCTTATTGTCGTAATCATTTCATGATATGTATGTGCATCAAAACATCACCCTGTAGACCTTAAACTTGCAGTGTTGTATGTATGTCAGTTATATCCCAAGAAAGTTAGTGGGGTTGGGGGGGGGGCTAATTTCTGTATAATGGCAACCCCAGTGACTTTTTCATTTATTGATATCAGATGATTTTATAACTTAGGTAATGTGGATTTCATCATTTGGATATGGGCTTCTTACTTTGTTCCTATGATGGAGATCTTTAAAAGGAGGCAGCTTTTTATTGTTTTAATTCCAAGAACATAGATTTAGTGAACAGGGTCTACAGTAGCCTAAGTGCATGGAAGAAGGAAAGTGCGCTCCAAGAAGAATCAGTGAATCACCAAATCTTCTCACATTTTTTCCTGAATATTTCTTAAAACCATCCAGTTCTCTAGTCCAGTGCCTCTCCCCTCCTTTAAACTACTGTGTGTTTCACTTGAAGAAAAACTACCCCCAGCTGGGCTCACTTCCTGTAGTCTGGGCCCCACTCCCACCCCCAGGTTTTCTGTCCACTTCACCCACAGTTCTCTGTCTACAAACGGGTTTGATCACGTCACTCTTCACTGGCTCCCGAGTACTCTTGGATGAGGGTAGACTTTAACATTAATGCGTAAGAGCCTTCACAGTTTGGCCTCTGCGTTCTCTCTTTAGCCTCATCTCTTGTTCCCCATCCCCACGCTAACCACCACTACTGAGTAACTTCCACGCTCTTGCCTATGGACCTTTCACAGGCTATTTCTGCCGCTTAGAACTTCCTTACTCTCGCCCAATTCCCTTTATTCTTCAGGAAGCTCTGGGCCTCACTTCAGGTCTCAGTTCCACTGGGAAATCTTCCCTAATCTCTTGAGGTACTCTTCCTACTTTCTGCGTGAACACTGTTCCCGTCCCTGTGGCGGCCCTACATACCCTTTCCTCACAGTAGAAACTCCATAATGTCTTATTCAGCTTTGTACCTCCAGGGATGGCAGAGGTCTATAGATATAATAAGTATTTGGTGAATAAAGGAACAATGACCTTTCCCTCAAGGAGTTTACCAGTTAGGAGGAGAGATGATGTATGTGTGTGTAAAAATATGTATACACGATAGAATGTGGCAAACTTTGAAAATACAGGGATTTTCTATATAGGGAATCAGAAAAGGTTTCATGGAAGAGGTAACAACTGATTTCATCTTAGAAAAATAGGTAGATTTACATTAGAATTAAGCGATAAATACAAAATAATTGCAGAACAATGAACTATCAAGGATGCAGTAAAGGAAATAGCAAACTAAATTGACATATGGAGAGGCCAGGCTGATATTAGTTTACTAAGAAATGTGTACTTGTTTTCTAGGCAATACGGAGATACAACCAAGATGAATTAGTTTAACAGTTTTCAGTGATCAGAAAAGAACTTCTATCCTTTAAGAGTGGTCTTCCAAATGATGCTTTGTTTAATCTTTATTATTTAATCTTCCCTGTACCTTTCCTAGGACTGTTCCTTTATTTTTCTGCTGGCACTGTTTAAATAAAATAAGATATCTTATGATTTGTACCAAACGTGATTACTTGGTTGATCAGTTGACTCAATCTAGAAAACCCAAATTATTTGTGTAAAATTGCTATGATAAACGTTTTAAAAACTCATTTAATTATATTCTTTAAGCTTTAAATGAGAACGGTTGTGATTTAGATCTGTATTACAATCAATAAAGAAAAAATAAAGCTCAGCACACCTTTCTCATTCATTCATCAGTATTAATAACTTTCTTATTAATCTTATTGGATTAATGTCTATTATACATCATTTTCAATATATATTTTATATATATACATTTTATATATACATTAAATGTATATATATTATATGTATATGTATATATACATACATATATATGTATATATATACATTTTATATATATATGTATATAATGTATAAGAGATCTGAAGCGTAAGATCTTAATTTGAAATCTCGAGGGAGAAATTATAAAAACAGATGCTCGGGGGCCAAGCAGGTAACAGGAATAAGGGAAGCCAGCTGGGTTGTTTTCATGACATCTTAGGTTATATATTCTGATCCAACACCCTTTGTTTGCACACTCAACTTCTAAGAATATTTTTTTTCTTCCACAAAGAAATAGACTCTCTTTTTTTCTTTTTCTGAAATATCTGATCCTCACAGTTTATCTTTTGATAAAGACATACCCCTTTTCATTTTACTGAAAGGAGATAGGAGCACCAGCCCCATTCTGCTTGTCACCTGATGATGGGCATCAATGGTGGAGACTGTGACCAATTAGAGTCCATCAAAAGGGGACTCACCACCACTTTGGCCACACTGTTTTTCAAGAGAGGCTGGAAATCTGGACTTTTATGTGACATCACCTGCTTTTTTAAAATATCGGCAAATAATTCAAGTGTTTCAAAAACAACTTGCAGGCCAAATCAAATACATCTGTGGGTTGCAGTTTGTAGCTCCTGGTTTGCAAACTCTGCTCTGTACCAGGAAGTTCTAAATACATTTAGAGCTGTTTTCTTTAATTCTTCTAATTAAGTTATAGAAAATGTGATATGTTTTATATCAAAAAAGAGTTAGTGGCCCATGGTAACTATAAAACTTCTAAAATTTTTCTGTGAGGATATTTTAATTCTACAAATGCTTATTGTTAGGCCCCATGCTAGGTCTTAGATTATGTCAAATTCTACAAAATAGACATTCTCTCTTAACCTTGATATAAAATATGTTGCAGCTATCATTATGTGGGGTGGATTTTTCTTTTTAAAGATTTTATTTATTAGAGAAGAGAGAGAGAGAGCATGAGTGGGGGCGGGGAGGGCAGAGGAAGAGGGAGAAGCAGGCTCCCATCTGAGCAGCAGCCCCCCCCCCCACCCTGCCCCCATCATGACCTGAGCTGAAGGCAGACACTTAACCGACTGAGCCACACAGGCACCCTGGGGTGGATTTTTTAAAAAATAAAATTGTTTTATAAAAATCTAATTTTAAATTTGAAACTAGTATTTATCCGTAATTCTTTCCTAACAGAAAATCTTTGTGAAATAATTTGTGAAAGTTATTTGTGAAAATTAAACCATGTGATGTGGTCACGTAGAGCATAGATGCGGAGATGAAGTTGCCAGCTGAATGCCCTTGCATCTCAGAACTTCTGTGTACACTGTCCGTCTTATTAAAAAACCGAACATCCCACAGATCGAGAATTTGAGGAACACCCATTTAAAAAGGAATGGAGAAAGGAAGAAAACGATGTATGTCTAGTTTCGTTTCACTTAAGAAAATCCCATCAGACATGGAATATTATTCACTGTAATGGAAAAACAAAATAAACAAATTTAAGCTGCAAAAGGGAGCCTTGAAATGTTAAGCCTGCCCGCAGATTTTTCTCTTTGGCCAGAAAGGATATGATTACCACAAAAATGTTATTTGTTTTTCAAGGCTACTTAATCTACACAAGTCATGAGCAGATACGCCAACATGCTTTTTTTCATCAATATATTTTTTTGAGTTTATTAACTTTTTTATTTTAATTCCCAGTGTAGTCAACATACAGTGTTATATCAGTTTCAGGTGTACAACAATTCTGTACATTACTCAGTGCTCATCATGTCATCAATATATTTTAAGATTTATTGATTTGAAAGAGAGAGAGAGGCTCCAGCTGAGCGTGGAGCCCTACACGGGGTTCCATCTCACGACTTGAATCGAAACCAAGAGTCAGGTGCTCCATCAATATATTTTTTTATGCTAACTTGCTTCACCTCCCCCTGGACTGCAACACTGATTTTAAGGCTAATATAATGGGGGGGGGGGGCCACCTGGGTGGCTCAGTCGGTTAAGCAATGGACTCTTGGTCTTGGCTCAGGTCATGATCTCAGGGTGGTAGGGCCTCGGGCTCCGCCCAGCGGGGAGTCTGCTTCCCCTCTCCTCTTGCCCCCGCCTCCGCTCGCACCCACTCTCTAGCTCTCTAAAATAAAAATAAATAAATGTTTAAAAAAAGACTAATATGGAATAGGGTTTTGTTTTTAAGTAACGTAACAATGTTATAGTGAGGTCCCATTTTTGTAGAATTATGTGCTCCATATACTCGTGATTCTCCCTTTTGCCATTAAATAGCTGTGCCCCAGACTACATAAACATTGTTTACTTGCTGCATTACCCAAGCTATTAAATATTAGTGAACATTATTTTCTTTAGTGGCCTCTCTTCTGTTGATTTTGAGCATGATTATGAAAGTATGTGATGAGATCATCTTTTCCATTCAGATTAGACAAGTTTCTGAAACTACACCCAACTGTACTCCATTTTATAGTCCATAAAGTCAGAAACCCAGAAAGAGTTTCAAAACTCTTATAGTTATTCATAATTTATGTAATTAAAACAACCCCCCCCCACAAACCGCTTTACTGCTTTGAAAGACATGGTACTATAGTGCCCCCATGTGGCCTTTTTAATTAGTCTTAAAACAAGCTGCTTTTTTGGGCTCTCTGGTTTTACTTTAGTAATTAAGTTATTTATTTTTTTTTAATCATTCAGTGGGCATTTTTGAACAAAAAAATAGTCTTCACTGTTTCCACCATTGATGTGCCTACGTGTGTAACTTCATCCAGCTGTTTAAAGATGTTTACATCGAAGATATAATTTCTTGATTGCACCTTCTTAGATTAATTTTGTTGGAAGTATCAGAATTCCATTGCACTGGTGATGCACATTTACCTATTTCCAGTTAATTGGTAGTTTGCCATAGCTTTTTGAAAACAGATATACACAGGAGTAGTAAGACACCATTCAGTGGTTATACCTTGAGCTGCCTTTAAAAGTGTTTCTGAGCTGTGATGGTCCTGTCGACTTGCCTTTCCCTCAGAATGGAACTCCTGAAAGCCTGGTAGGGTTCAGCTGACAATGAACAGGTGGTTAATCTTTTTGATTTTGTTTATTTCCTACTGTATGCGGTCTCTACCAGGAACTAACAGAATGTCAATAGAGTTTTGTTTGGCCGGAGGGGAAATGACGTTTAGATCAATGAAGTGAATGCCTCTTCCAAATGTAACCTTTGGGGATTTCATAATGTTTGTTACCAGCGTTAGTTATTTCTTGGTGATCTTTGGAGAGTGCATTCTGAAATTCCTGGCTTGAATATTTTAGTGAATTCTTCATGTAATTATTATTTTTTTTGCAATTTCATATTTTTAGGAAGTTGTGTGCCAAATCTCAAAGCAATCTATTAAAATTTATCTAAGAAAAAGTTCTATCATAAGTAAATCTCCATGGAAACACTGCTGTGGTGTTATTTTGGTGTCCTAAGACTCAGTAGTTGTGACAGAACAACCTGGAAATTAGGGGATGGAAGCAGAGTAGATTGCCTGACTGTAAAATTCATGATCGGAATACTATCAGCATTTCCTAAAGCTTGACTTGTATTTATGAATCAAGTTAGCATATACATGAGATATATGATGACTTCATTAAGATGAAATATTTAATGGAGTCCGCCTTAAGAATAAAGATTTATCAATTGGTGAAAATAAAAAATAAAGTATGTTTTCTTTAGATTGTTTTATTCTTCCCAGGCTTAACAAATACTCAACTTTGGTAAATAAGTTCTAACACTAGTATGTAATACTTAGATACTTCACCCCCATTTTATATTCCTTATCTTTTAATGCTACAGGCTTCCTTTATAGCAATCTAAATTTAGAATCATTCTTTTAAATTGTCTTTTTTCAATAGAAAAAGTTACGCCGATCACAACATGCCCGAAAGGAAACAGAGTTCTTACGGCTCAAGAGGACCAGACTTGGCTTGGATGATTTTGAGTCTCTGAAAGTTATAGGAAGAGGAGCGTTTGGAGAGGTTACTTCTTTTTTAAAGACACTGCTGTTGAAAATATATAGCTTAAGATAGTTTAAAATATGTATTCCAATAGGTTAATATGTATTAAAATAGTTTAATGTATCAAAAGAGTTTAATTTTAAGAATTCCTAAAATATAAGCAATGGCAAATTGCAACACTGATCTCTTTAAAAGAGCTTACCTTTTGCTCCTAAGTCAATAGTAGTGACTGTATAAGGTTGATAGTATGGTCAATTTTTACATTCTAGGTGCGGCTGGTCCAGAAGAAAGATACAGGCCATATCTATGCAATGAAGATATTGAGAAAAGCTGATATGCTTGCAAAAGAGCAGGTATGTGTTCTTTAACACATATAACCAACAGAACACCACTGACTAGGAGTTAGAGTAAATGTTAATATTGGAATTTGTAAAAAGAAGTCTACACGTCTTACTGTATATGGTCTATTAATTTTTTGATAGCCTGTTTTACTGTTTCTCAATTCTCAATAGTTAAAATTTCTTCCGAATTAATAATCAGAAAATATATTAGCCTGTTCAGGCTGCCATAGCAAAATACCATCCACTGGGCAGCTTAAACAACAGAAATTTATTTTCTCAGTTCTGGAGGCTGGAAGCCCAAGATCAGGGTGCTGGCACGGTTTGATTCTGGTGAGGCGCTCTTCCTGGCTTGCCCGTGGCTGCCTTCCCACCAAGTCCCCACATAGCCTCTCCTTGGTGTGTGCACAGAGAGAGAACGCAAGCTCTCTGGCGCCTCTTCTTACAAGGACGCTAACCCCCCTCTCCCTCTATGACCTCACTTAACCTTAATTGTTTCCTTCCAGGCCCCAGCTCCAAATTCATTCACCCTGGGGGTAGGGCATCACCATAGGAATTTGGGGTGGGGGATACACAAACATTTAGTCCATTACAAAATACCTTCTTTTCTGACTTCAGTGAAAATAAGGGACAGTTCTCAGCTTCCTTAATCCCTATCACGCATAAGCAAGACCAGTCTCCTGAGAATTCGCTGATTTTACATATTTTCCTCCCCCAGTTTCATACTCCCGGACTCTCTATGTTTCCTGTGACTTAACGCAGCTGAAGGGTGGGCCATAAATCCGAAAACATCAATAGTATTACTTATGTGTTCCCCTCTGATTCTAGTCTGGGTAGAGGCTCTGTAGAACCCTAAATTGATCACTTATGCTGGGGAGGACTCAACAACGGGGTGTAGAGGGAGGATGGCACCTCTCTCTATCTAATGCTCTACTTCGGTCTCTTAGTCCCTGCCTAAAGCTTACTTAAGAGCTCAGCTTTTGACTGAACAGGTTACAGAAGAGGTATAGGCAAAAAGACCAAAGCGCGGGTCCTCATCGGACCCCTCCTACTCTCCTTTCTTTGCTTCCACCTTGTTCTCCTCAGCGAGGCAGTCCTGGTGGAGGGAGCCAGACGTCCTGCTAGGGCAGCAGAGCTGCAGGGCAGCTCCACCAGCCCCTTCCTTGTAGATGAGGCTCTGGCTACTGACATTGCCCAGGGGCCTTTGCAGACAAGCCCAACCATCTTATTCCCCTGGGACCCTCACCTCACCATCTGGCTGAGTAGATGCAGGGGAGCCTGAGACAGAGGCCATGGTGCCGGCAAGTGTGGTATCGGTGCCATGCTGTCACGAGAGGAAGTGAGGGTCTCACCCAACGTGGTCTTAGCTTTCTTGGAAGGACCCAGCACCTTAGCAGCAGCTGTGGAAAGTCCCACCTAAAGCTTACTTAGTTATTACAGCAGTAAAATACTGGTTTTTATTTAAATATGCCCCCCCTTGAATTTTCACTGCATTCTTTCACTTTATTTCTATTTCATGCGTTGAACAAGTATTTACTGGGGGCCTATGATGTGCCAAATGGGCCTGTGGTGTTCTAGGTTAACATAGACGGATTGACAGGACATACCTGATCCTTATTTTTTTTTTTTTTTTTTGTAGTGGGGAAATAGGCAGATAGCTATTTCAAATAGTCATGATTGAGAAAGACTGCAAAGAAAGTTTTTACAAAAGAATAAACTGATGCAGGTGATCTGGGTTTAGGAGGAAGAATTAGATCAGGGAAAGTTTCACTGAAGAGAAAATATTTGATGAAAGACTGAGTAGTGAGAAAGAATGACAGATAAAGATCAGGTAGAATAAATATCCAGGCAGCAAATGCAGAGGCCCTGAGGCAAGAATAATCTTGGCCCACTCAAAGAGAAAGAAGCCATTGTGGCTAGAATTCAGTGCAAGAAAAATGGTAGGAGAGGTAGACATGGATCAGACCCCATACAGCTCTGAAGGCCAAGGTAGAGTGTTTGGGTTTTCTTCTGAATGCAGAGAGGACACTCTTGTTTGAACAGGGGAATGGTATGTCTGATTGATGTTTTACAAAGATGAATCTATCCCTTTGCTTACTGATGGGAGAAACAAGAGGTGAAGCAGAGAAGCCACTTGAGAGACTGGTGTACCAGTTCAGCAAGGATGTGATTGTGGCTTATAGCACAGAAGCTAAAGACAAGTCAGACAGATTAAGTATATGTTTTAGTGGCAGAGCCAGCAGGATTTTCTGTGATGTCCTGTACATTGAGGGATGAGAGGATGGGGGAGGATGATGAGGGGAAAATGGCAGAATCAGGATAATACCTAGAGTTTCATTTAGGAATGGGATACATGATGGTATTGTTTACTGATTTAGAAAAGACTGAAGAAAGAACAGATTTGGAAATAGTGGGAATGAAGAGTTCTCTTTGTGGCACATTAAGTTTGAGCTGCCTGTTAGATATCCAGGAAGAGATAATAAGTTCACAGTTGGCTGGAATCCGGAGAGAAGTTTCACTAGAAATATAATTTGGAAGCCATCAATATATTGAACATATATTGGAGACAAGATGAAATTGCCTAGAAAACATAGAGAAGGAAAGAGGACCTGGGTCTAAGCTCTAGGGAACAAGAGGCAAAAGAGAAACCAGCAAAGGGGACCACGAGGGGTTGGGGGAAACTGGAAGAACATGGTGTCATGGAAGCCAAGAGAAGAAAGTGTTTAAAGGAAGAGGCAAGTGGTCAAGTATGTGGAATGCTGCTAAGAGAGTACAAGAGGAAGACAAGCCAGTGGATGTCTCAATATGGAGATTTTTAATAACATGGCAAGGACATTTCCAGTGGATTGCAGGACAGAAGCCTAACTGAAATGATAAGAAAGAAAATGGGAAGCAAAAAGTGGGGAATGTGAGTGCAGATAAATCTTTCATGTGAGGCAGAACAAAGAACAGATTTGTAAAGTGAGACTTAGGGTAAAAGATTTTTTTCTTTTCTTGTTTTTTTAAAGACAGGAAATGTTTTGATGCTGATTAGAAGAATCCATTAGAAAGAAAAATTGAAGAGGGGGCAGGTAACTATAGGAATACACTGGAAGACAGAAGAGTTGATCTTTGATAGGAGTGGGCACATGTCCATTAAAATAGGAAGGAGAGGCAGAGAAAATGGGAACAAATGCAAGGTGGTTGATCTGGCAGCGTCAGGTGCTAAGTTCCTGCCTGAGTGCAAATAAGTGAGGTCATCATCTCAGAGTAGAGGAGGGACAGATAGCTTGCCGAAGGTGTAAGGAGAGAGAATTTGTGAAATAGTCACAACTATTGACCTAAAGGGTGGGAAAGCAGACTTGCTAGGGAAATATAGTTGAATGCCCATTGAGATTTGTAATCCTGAATGGACAGTGAAAACCAGTTGGCATAGTTGGGTGACCTTTCTGTAGTAATACTTAGTTGCTCTGGGGTAGATAGAGTATAGACAGAAATTTGAGTCTAATTAGGGTTGGTGTTTTGCCAGGCAAATGCAATGGAGGAAGGGGACAAGAGAGTTCAGAGTATTTGCAAAAAGAGTGATCATAGTGATGGAATCTAGGCTGGGTAGAAAAAGAAATGAGGTTGTGAGGAGAGTAATAGAGAAAAAGTTGTAGAATCCACGGAAGAGAGATTGGAGTATAAGAATAAGAGATCTGGAAGGATAAAAGGTGGAAATAGAGTTCCTCAAAATGGAGATTTTAGAGGGGGTAGAGTTATTGGTGATGAGAAACACAAGACGATTCCCACGGGTGGCTGAGGTACAGCGGCGGAAGAGATCACTGCAGATGAGGAAGAAGTCAGTAGATAGGGCGTTTGATGGTTCTTCCTTATGGATGTTGAAATCTATCCATGAGTGGAAAAGCTGGAAACGAAGTCAGTGAGCCAAGAGCTGAAGTCATGGATGAGTGAGCGGGATTGCCCAGGAGCTCTGTAAAGTGATAGCCGTGAGGATAGATGATGGCTGATGGAGTTTCACAGTGTGCCCTTCGAAGGAGCTGCAGAGGAGAGTGTCACAGTGGTTCAGAAGCAGCATGGGAATGAGCAGGAAACCTACCCCATCACCAAAGGCATGAGAGGAGAGCAGGTCATTCCTGAGAACTCACTGTGCAGGAAGACAGAACTGGCAACAGACAGCCTGATTTCAGTTAGGATAACAATGTGAAGGAACCATCCAGAGGTGAGATGGTACGGGACTTTCTTGAAGACACACTGATTCCAGAGGGAGGAGGTTTGGAACTCAAGGAAGGTTGAGGAATTGAATTGTATTTACAGATAATGGTAAGAAGAAAGGTCTGGGGCAAGATGTAGAGCCCCAGAGACAAAGAGATCAATGGGATCTAACTAGGCCATATGGGATGAGTCCTGGATAGGGTTTGGGAGGAGGGACAAAAGGAGCAGTTAGCTCCAGCTGTAGTCTTCAGTTTACTAGCCGCATGTGGCTACCAGGCACTTGAGTGGAGCTAGTCTGAACTGAGATATGATGCAAATGGCAAATATATACCAAATTTTGAAGACCTCATACAAAAAAAAACCTCAATAATTTTTATATTGATTATGTACTGAAATGATAACATTTTGGATACACAGAGTTACATAAACTATATATAATTAAAAATATTTCACCTGTTTCTTTTTACTTTCTATGTGGCTACTAGAGAATTTTAAATTACATCTGTGGCTTGCATTATATTTCTGATGGACAGCACTGCTCTAGAATATTTTGCCAGAAGTTGAAGAGCTTCTGACCACTGTTTGTTCTTATGTAGGGAAAATCTCACTGGAGCCCAAACATCAAGTCTGTTTTGTATTTTGTTATTGTCCCCCCCCCATATAAATGAATCTGCATTTGCTACCATTGAATTTCATTTTAGAAAACCTTTTCCCACTCAATTCTATTATGTCGTTATGTGAAGTTTTTATTACATTTACTTTAATACTAACCAATCCACAAAGTAGCAACTTATCTCCCTGATAGTGTGGTACCAGGTTACTATGTGCAATAACTTCCTATTCTTTGAAAACATAGGCCCATTTTGAAAACATCCTATAATCTGACTTCAAGATATTTCAAAACAATCGAGCCAGGTTGATGACATAGTTTTTCCTGACAGCAGCAGATGCAGCATCAAAGGTTTAGGGTTTTTCCTTTACTAATCTTAAAATGCTTTGTAAAAGCCACTAGGTAGGAATTTTGATACCATTGTTGACTTTATGAAACAGATCCAGAGAGATTGTAAGGCTTTTTTCGTGCCAGAAAACAAGTTCTTAGTTTTCAGCTGTTTTTCCTGTGCTTTGATCTCAGAGCATTTATTGTACCAGGTAATAAATACAGTAATCCCAAATATGACATTTTAAGCAGATCATATTTCATTACCACGAAAAGGCTTAGGAAATCTGGGTTCTCATGTGCTTTGGGCCAGAGTTCATAATAATGCACAATGAGAACAGCAAAAGGATAAAATCAAATATTATTGTTAATCTTTGAAGGAAAAAATATATAAATATATTAATGCAAAACATCTGAAAATTGATTACACCAACCAGACAAATTACTCAGTTTATAATATTTTCCAGTCTATAAAGTGTTCATATAAAAGTATCCCTAGTAATTGTGTGTCTGATAAGTCAGCACCAAAACCCCCAAAGTTACACTAATTTGCTGTAGATCATGTTAATAGATATTATAGAGGTTTTATATTTAACAAAATCATATAAAGTTATTATAATTGACAAGATAATACAGAGTTATTATAAATGTTTCTACTTGTTAAAAAAAACCCAAATGTTTAAAAATCACATTAAGGCCCTTTTTTTGACTAATAGCAGCTAAACACAGTTTGCTAAGGACCCCGACTTGGTCATACCAACCTGTTAAGGCAATGCTTACCACTTTTAGCTTTCAGAAGTCAGGCCAGGGGCGCCTGGGTGGCTCAGTCAGTTAAGTGTCTGACTCTTGGTTTTGGCTCAGGTCTTGATCTCAGAGTCATGATCTCGGGGTCGTGAGTTCTGACCCCGCATCAGGCCCCACACTTGATGCAGAATCTGCTTGAAATTCTTTCCCCCTTCTTCTCCTTCCCCGTCTGTTCCTCCTCTTGCTCGCTCTCTCTCTCAAATAAATAAGTAAACCTTAAAAAAAAAAAAAAAAAAAAAGTCAGGCCAGGGCCTGAAATTTATATAACAAAGCCAGAATCCTTGGCAAATAAGGATTGTGGTTGGAAAGTTTTTGGGCTAATCATTTTTCTACCTCAGAGGCCTCGGCTTTCTGCAACGTACTTGTAGATCCCACCTTTCCAGGCCTAAAGATAAACGCTAAAATACACTATTTCCTGAGGTTCTCCATATATAATGAGGATACGAACATGCGTATATATTTCAAATCTTTTCTGAAACTCCCCCTTTCCTTCATGACTGTTAAGGAACTGGATGGATATTGTAAGAGGTAAACTTGAAAAATGTGTAATGTGTTGCAATTATTTTTTCAAAATACATTCATCTAGGTGGCCCATATCCGAGCAGAAAGAGATATTTTGGTAGAAGCAGATGGTGCCTGGGTGGTGAAGATGTTTTACAGTTTTCAAGATAAGAGGAACCTTTATCTGATCATGGAATTTCTCCCTGGAGGTAAAAACAAACATAATAGCAACGACAGACTGACACAGCACATCTTTATATGTAATTATTATCCTGTTGGTTAGGGTTACTGTTCTCTTCCTAGCAGTCATGGTTTTTCCAATAGTTCCTCCCATAATAATGCTAATTTTTACCACAAATCAGATTATTTTGAAGGAATGATAAATTTGGCACATTTTAAATACTACCAGTCTGGGTTTACAGGGTATAATTAGTTAGATTGTTGCAGGTCTGGAGTTAAGAACCATAAGTCACTAAAGAGAAAGACAAACAACCCAATAGGTAAATGATAGACAATATATAGAAGAGAGACTCTGGCTAGCTTATAAATACATAGGAAAATGTTCAACTCTGCTCATATTCAGGGAAATGCAAATTAATACAAGAATGAGCTACCATTTCACACGTGTCTGATTAGTAAGAACATGAAGAGTCTGATGAGGCTGTGGGAGGAACTGGCCTCTCTTGTATCTAAATTAATCTGTAACTCGTAGGGTGAGCAATTCATAGATACCAGTGAAGTTGAGAGTACATGTGTCTACAACCCAGGAATTTCACAACTAGTGTGTTCCCTAAAGATTCTCCTGGGCACACGCACGAGAGACCTGCGAGACCACTGAAGCATGGTTGTGATAGTGAAAAGCTGCAAGCAAGATAAATGTGCCTCAGTAGAATGGATAAATAAAATGTAGCAAAATTATGCGCTGAAATATTTTACAGCAGTTAAAAGTCAGGAGCTCTATCCATTTCAATAAGAAGATCTCAGAAACGGTAGAGGAGTAAAGCAAGCTGTGGAATTATATGTACAGTTGATACCATTTATGTTATTTTTTTAAAAATATGAACGACTATAATTTCATAGGTTAAGATATATGAAAACATATTTTAAAAATAAACGAGAAGGATATCCACCAAACTAAATCCACGATAGTGGTTACTCAGCCAAAAGGGAAAGGGGAGTAAAATGGGGTGGAGGACAAAGAACACTTCTACATGTTTGTTTTTAAAGACCTGAGGTATAAAAAATATTAACAGTTGTCATTTCTGAGTTGTAAGTTCCCCATTGTTTATCCTTTGCCCCTTTTTAAAGAAAAAAAATTCCTTGAAAATAAAAGACTGTCTTTTAGTGGAAAAATGTTCTAATTTTGATGGACTGAAGAGCCCTGAACATTTTTGAAACTTGAATTTGAAAGAACATATCTCATTTCCAGGTGTGCTTCCTCGGATTCATTTCTCAGTTCAGCATAGTTTCCTCAGCAACTTATTCCGGATGTTGAGTGGTGGATATTACTTCATTATCACCTCTGCTCTGATTTGATTCACCTGCTTTCTACCTTAAAAATCATTAAATGTCATGAAACTTTTGCTAATGGAATGATGCTTTTTTTACTTGGCTCTAGCGACAGTTGGAGGCATACTGAGTGGGTCGTACAATGCAAACATCAGGCATAGGTTGCACAGATACAGAGGAAGCTTGAGGTGTTTCTAATGCATGATACTTATTTTCCCTTCTGTAGGTGACATGATGACATTGCTAATGAAAAAAGATACCTTGACAGAAGAGGAGACACAGTTCTACATTTCAGAGACTGTTCTAGCAATAGATGCAATCCACCAGCTGGGTTTCATCCATCGGGATATTAAACCAGACAACCTTTTATTGGACGCCAAGGTATGTGAGTAAGCTGATGTATTATTGGGTTGCTGATTATTTTATGGAGTAATAGAGCTGACTTTGTGATTGAATGGGCAGCTACCATTTATATTATTGCTCAACTACACGATGTCATAGAATGAAGCGATGGCAGAAGACTCAGGAGTGAAATGGCATCATTGAGTGTGGCTGTCTTTATCTTCTTCCATTTTCTACGTTTGAAAATCGTCATCATCAGATATTTATAATTTTACATTATCACCTGTAGGAATTCTTATAATGCTAACACTTATTATAATGATTGCATTTAAAAAGAAGAATATATACAAAGGCTTTTGTTTCAAAGTTAATACAGTCTCTTGATTTTACTGGATTTTTTTTAGGGTCATGTAAAGTTATCTGATTTTGGTTTATGCACGGGATTAAAGAAAGCTCATAGGACTGAATTCTACAGAAACCTTACACACAACCCGCCCAGTGACTTCTGTAAGTTTGATTTTTTTCCCCCCTGGGTAACATAGTGTAGCTGGTTTAATTCAGTATTGTTGAGCACTCAAAGTTCTCCTCCTCACCTCACTCCTTAAACCAACGTATTTTACACGCCTATTTGTGAATTTGTTTTTTGGTGGAGTTTTTTCCCCTCACGATTACAGTTTTCTCGTTGAAATTAGCATTTCAGAACATGAACTCAAAGAGGAAAGCAGAAACATGGAAGAAGAACAGGAGACAGCTGGTAAGTTAGCCATGTCTTTAAGAAAGTTTGCCCTGGTTCATAAAATTTCACCAGGGTTTTGCTTGATCGTTGCCTGTCTTCACAATGATTAGTACTTACTTTGTAGCAATGATAGAGCTGCTTCTGGGATCACCTAGTTCTCTTAGTTTCTCTGTAACATTTCTTTGCCTGGCAAGTGAATGCTAATTTTTACTTTATGATTTAACTTTAGAGAATTTTATGGCTCATACCTATAATTAAGTAATCTGTGTACTAGTAATTAGCACTTAATATAAAACTCACTGAGTGCGATTGTAGTGAATGTCTTGTGTGTTCCATTTTCATTCTTGTTCTGAAACAGCAAATGCCAATCAGCGTAAGTAAGGTGGTTGTGTGTTTCTAAGAACTTCTTTTTAGACAAAGTAAATAGGAAGTTTGGCATGTTAGCAGATAAAACAGATAAAATAAAATTAGAAAGCCGACTTTACCACAGATAAACTTAATTACTCTTTTAATAGGAGTGGAGTGAACTACTTTTACCTCACACTATATATT
This sequence comes from Ursus maritimus, assembly GCF_017311325.1. Taxonomy (NCBI): domain Eukaryota; kingdom Metazoa; phylum Chordata; class Mammalia; order Carnivora; family Ursidae; genus Ursus; species Ursus maritimus. The sequence continues at coordinate 25,133,723 of NW_024425119.1, forward strand.
TCTCCTTTATTACTTAGTGAATATAAGAATTGTTTGCCCCTTTTCCTCTTCCCTTTATCCTATTAACTAGGTCCATGAACATTCTCAGGGTTAGGAATGTGCCTTTTGGCTCGGTTTTCCTGATCTCTTGTACAGCTCGGCACATACACTCTACAAATATTTGTTAAATTCAACTGAGTCATGAAAGGGAAACTAATTCAGCCTTCCTCTGAGTATTGGGTGAGGTAAATAGACTGAAAGATAATGGTCTGATACCCTCTCTAACCAAATAATGTGACCTTTGCATGGTCGAACTCATTCTGTCAATGGCCCAGGTAATTAACTGCAAGCTTCCTGTGCTTGTAAAACATTTCAGTGTTTTTAAACGTTAAAAAAAAAAAAAAGGAGTTTTAAAACGATGGAGCTATGAATTAATGATGAAAACTTCCTTCTACTTTTAACTGTGCTACTTTCAGATCAGATTATACCACTGAGAGAAGAATTGCAGTATTTCCTACTTTTAAGGGGAAAAATGAATACTGCTTAAAAATATGGTGGGAATTCGACTTACTGAGTATTCACAGGTGGTCACTCCTGTCGTTTTTTACTATTTTTGTGGCCATTATCATGACTTCTATCAATGTTTATTGACCAAGGGAGAAGTAGAGAATACTCCTAGTATTTGGGTAGGAAATCCTTTAGACCCTGTATTCCCCCCGCCCCAACTAAACACCAGTCCGCAACCCCCTCAGGTCCTTGAAATGATGACATCTGCTGACACACATTTTCAATTACTGCCCTTCATTGACAACCACTACCTTAAATCATTTTTGTAAGATTTTATATGAATTAAGAATGAAAAACTATTGCTTTCTAATGGATAAACAGTGCCCTGGAATTAGGTTTATAATGAAAATACCCGATGCTTTTATATATATGTATATAGTAGGTTGTAATTTACAAGGCACATTCCTTTTCTTGTTTCATCCTCATATCAACTGTGTTAGGGCTGTATTATTACTGTGGTTTTCTGTAAGCAGAAGCTGAGGCTCAGACGGGCTGAATCAGTTGCCCGAGAACACATTAGTAGTGAGTGGGGAACTCAGGCCCACTGGGTTCAACCTCTTTTTTCTTTTTGAAATGGATTGTTAACCTTAAAAATAAAAGTTATTTTACCAGGGGCGCCTGAGTGGCACAGCGGTTAAGCGTCTGCCTTCGGCTCAGGGCGTGATCCCAGCGTTATGGGATCGAGCCCCACATCAGGCTCCTCCGCTATGAGCCTGCTTCTTCCTCTCCCACTCCCCCTGCTTGTGTTCCCTCTCTCGCTGGCTGTCTCTATCTCTGTCGAATAAATAAATAAAATCTTTAAAAAAAAAAAGTTATTTTACCAAAAAAAAAAAAAAGAAAAGGTTTATTTGGGAATACCAGAGAATTGCAATTCGGGACAGGCAAGCTATGACAAAACCACTAGTAACTCTAACAAACAAAGAAGATAAATAGTATCTTAAGAGAAGAAGGAGGATTTGGAAGGGGCTGTTTTGAACGAAAGTCCATTGGAGAAAAGCAAGAGTTCAGGCTGGTGAAGGTCTCTCGTTGGCTGAGTCGCAGGCGTAGTTGATTTCTTATAGGAGATGCAGTGTACATCTTTCCCTGTTGGGGCCCATAACTGGTGATTCTTTTCCTGTTGATGATTCCTCTGATGGGTCTGTAATTGACAGTCCCTCCTGTAATTGACAGCGAGTAGTACAGTAGTATAGCTCCCCTTCCTAGCATCCTGAGTCCACTTTAGTCAGCTGTCCTTTTGTTAATTTTCACAGGATTTAGGGCTGAATATATAAATAATTTAGTTGAGCTTCTGGGGGGGGTGGTCAGAAATCATATCTTAAATAACATATTATCTGACTCGGTACCTATCACTAAGCTTTCTACATGATAAACACACAAAACAAGTATTAAATGAAAAATTAACTGCTGTATATATTGCTTTTTCCAGTAGTGAGCCATACTCAGATCTTTCAAGAAATATTTAAGAATGCTGGTTTGATAAGCTCTTCCTTTGCAGGCATATTCCACAGTTGGGACACCAGATTACATTGCTCCAGAAGTATTCATGCAGACCGGTTACAACAAATTGTGTGACTGGTGGTCTTTGGGAGTGATTATGTATGAAATGCTAATAGGTATGTTTTATCATTTGTTTATGTACCTACTATATAAATTTCTGTGAATGCCACTGATGGAACATATTACAGATATCATGGGCTAAAATGACTGAACTCTTTGACATCCCCCAATGTCAACAATGATAAATACGAGCGAGCTCTGTAGGGATTCAGAAAGAGGGTATTTAACCAGAACTCCCATGTGTCAAAATTGTAGCTGCATGGCATTTCGGATAAAGGGGGCAATGCTTTGAATCCTTTATTTTATTGCCTTTCTTAGCAGTTTTATTATAAATCGACGAATGGTGACATTTTTCGTTGTTGAATAGAGCCCTTTGGGCTGTTCCGTTTCTTGTGGCACATACACAGTAAGTAGAGCGTATTTGATTATTAAAGCTGATCAAACTTGCGTTTTCTCTCATATGCAGGATATCCACCTTTCTGCTCTGAAACTCCTCAAGAAACGTATAGAAAAGTGATGAACTGGAAAGAAACTTTGGTATTTCCTCCAGAGGTACCTATATCCGAGAAAGCCAAGGACTTAATTCTTAGGTTAGTGGTGAAACCCTTAGAGGAGTTTATGGTATTTTAAAACTTCACAGGTACCTAAAAAGATCGAATTGCCCATTTTACTCTTGTGGGAGGAGAAGGACCACCCCTGATTAATACAGTCAAAGAGGTCAATAAAGAAAATGTGCTTTTTAAAAACCAAACAATTAAAAGGAAGCATGCGGCAAAAAAATTAAGAGTTAAGAAGAAGGAAGATGTATCATTTCAAAGGTCACTCCTGTTGGTACGCAATGACCCTATTTCATTAAAGAGAAAAGGGAAAATAAATTGCTAGTAGCAGTTCATATCACAAGTCTATATATGAAATTGTTTCTAAGCAAAGGATTCCATTCTGTTTCTCCACTAAGATGAAGTCTGGTATTGTTGTGAATGGCTGCAAGGAATATAAATTGGGACAACCTGTGACAATAGCTAATTGGCAGCATATTATCAAAAATCTTTAAACTGTATATGACCTTTGACCCAGCAATTCTAGGAATTTTGCTTACACAGATAATTAGATGTGTGTAAAGAGGTAGGGAGAATATGTGTATCATGATATGTTTCTAGTAATGAAAAACTGAAAACCATCTAAGTGTTCAACAAGAGTGGAATGGCTAAATAAACTGTAATATTTCCACATGTAAATTTTAGAACATGACGTTATAGAAAAATATTTAATGACTTTGGGAAGTTTTCTCAGTATATTAAATGAAAAAAAACTGCCCTAAAATAGTAACTGCTATAGTAACACGTATTTTAAAAATTGTAATAAAAGACTAAAAGGAAATGGCTTCAAACTGTTTACAGTGGTTACAAACTGTTTACAAACTGTTTACAGCGGTTCTCTGTACAATGCAATTACAGAGGGTTTCTGTTCTCTCCCACATTGCCCACAAGAAACAGAGCTGACTTCGGTAAACAGAGAAAAAAATGAAATGTTAAAAAAAAATGCGAATGGAGTACTTTAGATGTAATTTGCATATGATCATTTGTTTCCATTTTCTAGATTTTGTATTGATTCTGAAAACAGAATTGGAAATAGTGGAGTAGAAGAAATAAAAGGTCATCCTTTTTTTGAAGGTGTAGACTGGGGGCATATCAGGTATGCTCATAGGCTTCGAATGGGAGAGATCTAAATAAAAACGTTGGGTTTTTTTGTTTTGTTTTGTTTTGTTTTAACTAGGTTTAGCAATCTGCTAAATACAAGAAGTAACACTGTTACAATGTTATTAAATCAGTGTTTTCTGGATTATATGAGTGAGACTCTAGTGGCTGTAGCTAAATGACTCATTTTAGCTAATGCCCACTTTAAGGGGAAAACCACATACTGTGCACCTGTTTCAATTTTTATATTCACAGTTACAGGATGCAGGCTGATGTTAGCACAACAGAGATGTATTTCTATGTCACACTATAACCCCTCATTTTTGTCCTTTTCTATACTGTATACTGTTCCTCTCTCTAAGATACCATCCTCTTTATGAAGTCATAAGAAGATACATTCCCTTTTATAAACAGTGTGGGAAAAGTGAAATGATGCAAGTAACTTTTAAGAATTTGCTTATAGTTGTTAATTGTAAGCATTGGCCTTTATTCAAAGTACCTTCAGTAGTTCTGTGACAGTTCCGAAACATACAACCGATCATGCTGTTTTCTTCCTTCCCTTTGCACTTAGAATAAAATGAAAGCCGCTTAACTGCTTTCGAGACCGTGGGGTGTGGCTCTTCCCTCATCTGTCCCAGTGGTGTCATGTGTGGTGGTTCCCACTCCTCCTACCTCAGGGCTTTGCCATTTGCTCTTCACTCTCCTGACATGCTCTCTGCCTCCGCTCCTTCCTGTCCCCACTCCTGCCCCACCTGGCCAGCTCCTGTTCATCCTTCACGACAGCTTAGGCGTCACTTCCTCCACGCAGACCGTCACCAGAGCTCCCGCTGTGTGCCAGGCACTCGACCTGTTGTAATGACACCTCACTGTTTTGGACCACTTATTATATGTCCAGCACTGTTCTAAGGACTTTATGTGCATTTTTTATCTTATCCTCATAATAAACCTTATGAAATAGGTACTATTATGTCTATTTTACGAACGAGGAAACTAAAGGATGGAGAAGTAATCTGCCTACAATGCCACAGCTAGTAAATAATCTAGCTAGAATTTCTAACTAGAATTGGACCCCTGGGTGTCCTGGTTCTCAACTGCTATGCTGCATCGTACTGTACATACCTCATCTCATTGAGCGGAACGACGATTCCCCGCTTTTTACAGTTGGAAGGACGCGTAGAGACCACTAGCACAGTCTCTTGCTTTGATAGTGAGGAAATGGTCACAGAGCGGGGACTAGCCTGCCTAAGGTCATGCTGCTAGTTAGTGACAAGAGATTAGATTTAGGACACCAGAGTCTATGGTTCTTGTGACTAAGCAATATAAATTTATTAAATTATCACAATAAGTGTGATTATGTAAGTTGGAATGATTCTGGGAAAAATACTTCAGGCTTTTAGATAACAGACTTTGTTCACTTGTCACCCAATACATCCAGCGAAGTATTGAAAAAATAGAAGCAATAAAAATGGATAGCTTCTTTTAACTATTTCTATTTTTAAACATTTTTAGCATGAATAAGGTATTTTCGTGACTGATTTTTTTTAACCTAATGTCCTTGATTCCCTTAAAATTTATATGACAGAAGGTTTTGGATTTAGATTTCATCACAAATGTGTAGTCCCTTTGCGCCCCTTAATTTCCCAAAGGGCTTTTTGTTTTTCAAGTATCTTTATATTTTAAAGTAATCTCTGCACCCAGTGTGGGGCTCAAACTCTTGACCCCGAGACTAAGAGTCGCATGCTGTACCGCCTGAGCCAGCCAGACACCCCCCACAGATGACTTTTAATTTACGGATCCTCTAGCTGAATTACTTCGCTAGGATCCAGTGCCCACAATATCCAGCATACACTATGTAATTATAAAACTGTTTGAACAAAATCTCTTCTGTTCTACTTTCCCTTTCATTAGCTCTTATTTTTCCACTTTAAACAAAACAGCATGAGAAAGTCTGGGTACAAAGAAGTAAAAATTCCAAGGAAATGGTCATGTTTTGATAAAATATTATATTCAACTGTGACATCCACGTAACAGTCTTCAAGTCCACAATAAATTTCCTTGGTTCTTCTAATATCTATAGAACAGCAAGTAGAATTTACAAGTAGAATTATTTTTGTTAAATTAAGAGTTCAGGAAACTTTACCATGCTACTACTCAATCCTTTTTTTATAGGGAAAGACCAGCAGCAATCCCTATAGAAATCAAAAGCATTGATGATACTTCAAATTTTGACGACTTCCCCGAATCTGATATTTTACAACCAGGTAAGATAATCTACGACTCAGCTAACACTGTTCAGAGTCTCTAAAGACGCTGGCATGTTCACTAATGAATTTCCTTTGCTCTTGGTTAATTTTCCTATCTTTCTAGTGCCAAACACCACAGAACCGGACTACAAATCCAAAGACTGGGTTTTTCTCAATTATACCTATAAAAGGTTTGAAGGGTTGACTCAGCGCGGCTCTATCCCCACCTACATGAAAGCTGGAAAATTATGAATAAAGATCACGTTTGCCCACAACCAAGAGAACTCAGGTAGCTGCATCACCAGGCTTGCTTGGCGTAGATAACAATACACTGAAATACTCCCGAAGACGGTGGTGCTTACGACAAGAGGAAATTCTACAGGATTAGGATTTCTGAGACTACTACAGGAATTGGTTGGCAGTGCCAGCTGGCTTTTTTTTTTTTTGATATTTTATTATTTTTAGTTAACTTTATTATACGAAGGTACTGGAATAAAAGAAATGTACATCTCTTTGTAACTGCACTGCCTACACGCGTATTAAGGTCCATTCTGCCTGTGTGTGCTGTGGCTTTGTACTGTAACACCTCTGATCAATTCAGGAGAAACATATCATTTAAAGCAACATAGGCTAACCTGTAGGTGACACTGCAGTATTGCTGTTTTACTGCAAATCTTATGGGTCTAGATAATCAAAAAAAGCCATCTTCCATAGTCGGTGTTCGAATACTTGCCCTATTGGTTTGGACATCTATAGAATGAATAGATACGAAGACAATTTCTGTAATGGTTTTAAGAAATTTTAAAAAGGACATACACTGGTTATTTAAAAAATAGAATTTATCATCATGTTATTTCGCAAACTGCACAGTCGGGAGTGACAGGTTTATAGTGAGGAGGAAGTTTAACACCTTCACTCGAGCACTCCACTAATATATTTACTTTGCATTCAGAAATACTGATGACCTTTATATACGTAGTCTGTATACTCATAGGGAGATGTACTGTATTATATAAAATGTAAAGTTGCTTTTCTTGTGACAAAAAGGACTTCTTTTTTAACAAGAGGACATGGCATTATTTTGATTTGATTATGGTGAGTTGAATTTAAGAAATGACCACGAAGGCTGCTTGTAGAACTGGTGTATTTTTATTAAACTATTTTTTTAAATGTCAAACTTCTGATCATGGAAATGGACTTGTAGAGAACAAAGAGCTGTCTACTTTGGTTTTCTAGAAAGTTGTTACATATCATGGCTGGTTAACTTTTCTTTCTTTTGGTGAAAATTTTTCCTTTGATAGTACTTGTATTATTGTGCCATTATTTTCTTACACTCCAAATGTACCAAAGATCCTGAACAGAGTGGATGTTCACAACTGAGTAGAATTTTCCTTTCCTGGGGGCATGCCATATTCAGCCACGACAGATCTTTGACAGAGGTCAGCTTATTCAAGGGCAATATTGTTCATGTTCAGCTCCATCACTGTGGTTAACGTACGTGGAATTAAGGAAGTAAATGCAGGCGGGGGGCGGGGGAGGTTGCGATCATAATAGGGGAGATGATATCAGCATCAAATTCTTCAGCTGTTTCCCGAAGAATTAAGTCATGTTTTCTAGCTCAACATTGTGTTCTAAAATGACTGTCTGAGGTTTTGGTTTCATAAGTACTAGTTAAGGAACAATACTTTATCAAAGAATGGCCCAATGTTTGTCTTAACTGTTAATTGATAAAGAGTATTTTAAAGATACAACAATGATAACCATGATCTGTGATCAAAATTGAAAGTGATGATTTATTTGTAGCTATGTTCTTCTTACTGGGGAAGAACTGCATAGGATCATTACGCAAATCTGCTGCTAGGAAGCTCCACGATGTTTCAACAAGGCCATCCTGGTTGGTCGGTCGGTTGGTTGGTTGGTTTTTCTCCCCCTGTTCTCTCTCTTTTCTTCTTCCCTCCATTCTGTCCTTCTAGTATTTGTTTGGTCCTTATTATGTGTTCATCTAATAGTTTATCTCCATTTTTCTCATTCAGATCATGTGGCTGAGTATCTAGGAGAGCAAACTATTAAAATTCTGGGGTTATCTCAATTTGACCAGCTCTCGTTCTTCTAATTATAACTCTCTTTAATTTTAAAAAAATCTGTAACTGCTGCTCAATTTTATGAGATTTTCTCACTCCACCTCATCCCCTCTTTTTTTTTTTTTTTTAAAGGACTGACTGTTTTGCTAGTGTGATAGTGAATGAGCAAGATAGGAAGAAACTGCATCATTCTCTAGTTGTAATATGGTAACTATTCTAGTCTAGAAAGATGTCATTAATTCAAGTTGACAGAGAGAGAGAGGGAGGGGTTCATATAATGGAACTGAATTACCTAAGTTTGCTTTTTAATCAAATAAGAGGAGAACATGTTGGTTTCCATCTCCCTCATGTTTATTAGCAGGAAGAACTTGGAAATAGTTATGATTTCTTGGCAGTGGAAGGGCAGGTCTGGAAAGTTTGTTTAGAGTGTCATTTTTCCCTAGAGTTGACAGAGTGATTCACAATCTTTGGGGTTTCCTCCTCGTCACAAGCATTTCTTAAGTGCCTATCTAAAAGCAATTGAAGACTGTGTCTGCCCTTTGGAAGCTAAGAATTTGATTCATGATGCAAATTAGCTAGATAATTTGCAAAGTACCCTTGAGATTGAATTTTCTCTATTATACACTTACCATATTTCAGGTGAACCATTTAATTTAAATGACAAAACCCTATCTAATCAACTGGGCATAATGACATTTTCTTTAAATTAGACTCTATTTTGAATTAAAGAGTTTTATTATAAACCGTGTGTTTTTGGTTTTTCTAAGTATATAGAAAGCTTGTATAATTCAGATTTATTGATTTCCTGATTTAATGTAGACTTTGACTTTTTTTATTAAAAAAACCTTTGTATTAAAGCAAGTTATGTTATTTTTCTTTTATGCTTTTCTTACTTAGTTTAAATCTTTAAATTTATTGAAGCATAGTGCTATCTGAAAACAAGTAATTTCTTATAAATCAACCTTCTCTGAATGAAATATATGGCTGATTTAATAAGCTAATAGTTGAATGGAAAATAACATGTGGAAAATTCCAGACTTCCTTTGGTTGCTAAGGCTTAAGATAGGGTTCCATTTCTTTCTATAATAGCATACTACTTCTGTTTTTAAAAACATTTATATATCTTTGTGTAAATCTGTAAATTTAAAAATATTTTTAAGTTCATTTATTTTTGATGTTTTATTGTAGACAACCTTCAGCCTATCAAACAGTAACTACTGGCAGAAGAACCAGCTCTCCATCTTTTGATGATCTATAAGTTAATGAGTTGAGATTTTAATCAGTAGAGAGGTCCCCTAACAACTAAACACATTTGCTCTGAGGTGTTAAGGTTCAGAACATTCAGAACAACTGTTTTGCTATAAACATGGCTCTTCCCTCTCATCTTTATTTAACATTTATTTTCTCTTTAGAAGTGCACTTATTTCTGAAAAGTTTTAATGAAACACTTAGAATAAACATAAATACGACACACTTGGGACTACTAGATATATTTTAGATTTTTATGAAAAAAAAAACGTGAGGGCATATTGCCACTTGAAGAAGAAATGAAGTAATAAAAATAGTTCTTAGTTATTTTTTTAAAAGCAATATAAATTATTTAGCAGTTGTCTAGAAAAATGATCATCGGGCCGTCAGTTCTGTGTTTAGTTACTGAGTTTCAAAAAAATGTTTTGGTGGCATGAGGCCTTTTTCATTGAAGGTAAGAAAAGAATAAAATCTATGTTTATAATATTTCTGTTGGTGAGGTGTTTTGGTTTTTATTTTCAACTTTTGAGACAGGGGTTATCCGAAACTCAAGAAAGACTCTCCAGTAAATATATGCAAGCTTCACACTTAGATACCACATCAAGAACACAATTAATGTTTGAAGTTTCAACTGCATTGTGTTTAAACAATCAAGATAGTTGTTCAGGTTTGTATATAACTACCCCACTAAGCCAAAATCAATTTGCATGCAGAATTGAAGTTGAAAATGCCTCAGATGGCATGGAAACTAGTAATGTGAGTGGCCTCGGTACGTAGGTACCATTACATGTCTACCGAGCTCAGAGGCGGCCAGTCAGAATCCTGCTCATCCTAATTGTGCTCCTAACTGTTCCTGACTCACATCGTTTCAATAACGCCTTTGTTAAGACCAAACAGTGGAGGACTGGATGTGAGAATTTGGACAGTGGAGCAAACTTGGAGACTAAGGGCATCTTCTTTCAAGCACATCTTCTGATAAAAAGAGCTTATATTTGCACACAAAATGCTTTCACTTACATTATTCATTTTGGTTATTACTCTGAAATAAACATAGTTACCCTCATTTTACAGATAATGAACATGAGGCTGAGCGCGACTTACCCAGACACAGGTAATAAATTGGCAGAACCCAAGTCCAGTGCTCCTTTATCCCCCCACATCAGACAGCACACGTCAGTGACAAATCACCTCATGTGCTTCAAGACCTCAGAAAAATATGTGGGGAGCTCGTGACAGATTCATTACTTTGGGTACTTTAGACTGCAAGTGTCGAAGACGCAAGTCAAGATGGCTTCAACAAGGAAAATGGTCATCTCATTTCACATGAAGACCAAGATGGGGAGCTTCCAGGGTAGTCAACTTAGCATCTCAAGAACAACATCAAGAACACAGGTTCTTTCCACTTCACTACTTTCGTCATCCTCGGAGTGTTAGCTTTGTCCCTCATCTTGTTTTTCAGAGGGGCTAAATGGCTACAGAGACTGTAAGCATCAAGTCCTTCTACAACATGTAAGTCCCTAGAAGCTGCTGCTTGTGCACCCTCTTTTTTAAGATCAAGGAAGATCTTTTCTAGAAGCATTCTAAGCAAAGTAACCTCCATATTTTATTGGCCATGATTATGTCATACCTCCCTTCCTACAATAGTGCCTGGCCTGGGACAGACCAAAAACTAATCAGAATTTGCATCCCTGCAACTAGGGGGAGGCTTCCCTGAAGCACGTGGCCACCTGATACCGGAACCAACTGGAGTTCTTTTAACAAGCTTCAAGATAATCAAAAGGGCGCCACACATTTTTATAGCAATGGTTCTTACCTTAAGCCACCGTACCCGGATTTTCTTGCTGGTTCTCCCGTTGCTACATTTGAGCTGAAGGCTGATCCATTAACGTCTTTCCTGGCCCACCAAAAACAGGAGTGCTAAGTACCACTGTGCTCGACCACGGCTCAGCCACTGCAATTCCAGTTTTCTTGTCCTTTGGAGAACCAAAAGTAGGGGTGGATCTCTGGACCTCATACAGGATAGGTGTATGGCCCAATGACCAGGATTTGGTCTGTTTAGTGCTTTTGCTATCCCTCCCAGCTCCTACTCATCTCTTCATTGGTCCATCTGCCCCCACTGCTGTTATACCAGTAATAGAGACCCTCATCGATTTATTTCCCCAAGATCCAGCTAGGACTGGGGGGGCCTAATTATTATTGGCTCAACTGCTTTGTCTAACTTGAGCAGATGGGCTTTGACTAATAGAAATCCAAACATTTCTCAGGTGAGGTTGTGCTAACTTACCACAATGTTATCTTGGAATTACTCTACTGTTCATATTAAGATGTTCTTTATCACCCTTAAGCATAGAATGACTTTTTTTAAAAAAATTATTTATGTATTTTGAGAGAGAGAGCGCAGAAGGTGGTTAGGAGCAGGGGGAGAGGGAGAATCTCAAGCAGATTCCCTGCTGAGTGCAGAGCCCGATGCAGGGCTGGATCTCACAACCCTGAGATCATGACCTGAGCTGAAATCAAGAGTCAGATGCTTAACCGACTGAGCCACCCAGATGTTCCCACATAAGATGACTTTTAAGTCTCTACCAAAGGGCAAAACCCATAACAGGGAAGGGAATATGTCCTTTGCCTTTCTTGTCCTTTTGGGTAAGATGATTGTGAACAGAACTTGAAGATCACTCCTGCCCAGTTCCATACAATATGAGGAGGACCTGGGGTACCATACTTGTTTTAACAGTGTCTAAACCTGCAAAAGTAAAAATTAGTTCAGATTTCGACAACACACACACACAAACATAATCTCTAAGGGGAGAATAACATTAAGAAGTAACTCCATATATAAAGAGAGGTCTGCACAACCATTCCCTCAGGCTTGTCCTATGTTTGTTCCTTTTTGCATTTTTCTCAGAATTTTAGTTTATTGCTACTTCTGGCCTCTGGCTAGTAGAAATACCCAACTTACCCCCACAACAACCTAGGCTTAGGAAACTTGATTTTTGACAAGTCGAAGCAATATTTCCTAGAGTACTTAAAATGTCTCAGAATCAACTGGGGTGCTAATTTGAAGTAGAGATTCAGGACTACTAAATCAGAATCTCTAGGGGTGGGTCTGAAATTCTGTACGTTATCATGCACATCCAACTTTGGGAACCACAGAGCTAAGGAGAAAAGGACATTGGTTGGACTTTTCCAAAATGAAGTAATAGCCACCTCATCCGTTGCTGTGAGAACATCTATAGGAAGTGACGGGAGCACAGTGGGTAAAGCACAAGTCAGTGCTTACAGCAATGCCTGGCACATTGCAGGCGCTCTATAAACACGTGTGAGCAAATGAATTAAATAATTGCATTTTTGTGGGCAGTCCCACTTTCCTTCTAAAGCTGATCTCAAAATGTTCTCATTTTTAATAAAAACATAAATTAACTCCAAAAGCATTGAAAAGGAACGTAGCTTTACTAAAGTTGTTATTTTCCAGGGAAATAATATAAGAGGGTTTGCATTACACAGTAAAGTTCCCTTAATACCCTTTTAAAAGATCCTTCTCAAATTGCCACTCCCCATGGCAGCTGCCACCACCTCTTCCCCCTCTCTCGTGAGGATACCCTCCTGCACTTAGCTTCTCTGCAGCCTCCCCCCTTCATAAGCCAAGCTCAAGCTGATCTTCCCTGTACCAGACGCCTACTATAGGTCCGTCTATTCCTCTAAACACATTTGGCCTCCCTGTTTCTCCCAGCTGTGTTCCCACTCATCAATCTGCTTAGCAAAATCAAGAATCTTCCCCAGTATGTATCCTCCATAGAATGCTGGGGGTGGGGGTGAAGGGACAGTGGCAGGAAAGAAAAGGTAGTTTTAAATAGCAATAATTTAGTTATTTTCTCATCACTTAGGAGCTCATTAATGGGTAGTTTTTTATATTTGTGCATCATTGGAAATAGTATCTCCAGGGTAACTGTACTCTGAAGCAGGTGGATTATTATCGTTATTATTATTATTTGCCCCGGACCAGCTAAAATATCTAAGTGGTCTTACGGAACCCTCAAACCAAATTACATTGATACAATCCCAGCAGGAGGTTGACAAGTATAGAATGTATAGTTCTGAGGCGGTGGATACTAATTCCAGTACTGTTCTTGCCTGAGTACTTGGCAGTGAAGCAAAATTAGCACACTAAGGTCACTCTGGGATTAGCAATAATTCCTGAAGAGCAACACTGTCCATAGGCTTTTGGTGAGAAAAGGGCATTGATCAGAAGGAAACAGAACATGTGTTCTGCAAGTTATGTTTCAAATCACTTCTGTTACATTTTGCCCAAGGAGAAAATATTAGAAAATCACTGTCTGTAAATGAGAGATTACCTTCCTATCCATCTCTCAAGATACTGGTTTTCTATCTCTGTTTTGTCCTATGAGGCATAATATAATTACTCTTAAAAAAAAAAAAAAAGTCCTAGAAAGGAAAGCTCCAGAGCATAAAGAAAAAGTAGCAAGTAGGATTTAAACTTGAACATTAAGGGGGAATGCATGTTAAGCTATGAGAGTGGCTTGCCCCCAGAGAACACTGTGGCCTCTTCTCCTTGAGCATTACTTCCGCCTATCAGATTTAGGTTCTGGATTCCTTTTCTTTGGCTTTCAGGCTTGAGTGGAAGTGAATCATCATTTCTAAGAAATGAGGACTGCAATGATTCACTGGCAAGCTTACTGGATACCACGGTGTGAACTCCTAAGATCTGGCTTTTTCAGACTGGCTTCTCCCATCTACTGAGTGATCCTGGCCCGAATGCTCATCTCAGAGCCTATATACATATATACATAGTCTGCACCGTACATTTTAACCAGGGTGCTGCTTCACCAGGAAGGTGACACTTAACACGTGCCCAGGTCTTAGAGCGCCTCCACACTTGATGAACCATCCCAAACAGTGCACATTTATCTGGAAAGCCAGGTTTGGACATATTCGGGGAACCCTACGCTGGATTTAAGACTATTTGTCAGGCTCTCTGTAGAATTTTTATTTTTGAGCTGCCGGTGGAAGTTGGTGTTGGGGGATTTCAGATAGAGCTCCAAGTCAAAGCTGGGGTTAAGATGTTTCAAGAATGGTTTTGCTGAGGGAAGTGGCTTGTTGTGCATTACTGAGGGCAGCCAGTTCTTAGCACCTCCTTTTACCTCCAGCGGGTGAAATTCCTGTCCCCACATCAGAGGGCAGCAGTCTCCTCTGGTCATGCCCACTTCTGCCCGGGAACGCTGTTCAAATCCCCTTGCCCAGGTTTGGCCCCAAGTAGCCCTCAGAACACATATGCAGCTAGTTAAGACGCATTAATGAAGAATGGTGGTAAGAAAACTAATAAATTTAGGCTAGTTGATGCAAAGCTTTAGTGTTTTCTCTGTTGTTCCTTTCCTCCACTACCTTCCTCTACTAGACAAATTGTAACCGAGGAACCGGTCGAGGGACCAGCGGCCGGGAAGAGAAGCAGCTTATTCCGCACGGGATGGAGGGCTGTCAAATGATCCCCAGTGGATCTTGCTTCTGCATTTACCCAACCTTTGCAGGAGCCAAAGCAGCTTTCTCAGTGACCCCGTCTCTGTCACTTCGCACCGTCTCTGCAGCGAAGCCCTTCCTTCCCTCTCCCTTCTGTGTACCAGTGAAGTTTTTCTTCTAGCTCCCCCCTCCCCCCCACCCCCACCTTGCAAAGACCTCCATTCATCCTTTACCTTTTCCCCCAAGGGAAACAACTCCAACCCTCGGAACACTCACACAACGAATCTTAAAGTGATCGTGGAAACCTGTGTTTAAAAGCCGGTTTCCAGAAAGCCTCAAGGTGCCGCCTCGCCAGCCTTTCAGCGCCATGCCTCCAGCCGCAGGGGTCGGGGGCGGTGCCGCCGTGACTCCGCCCCGCGCCGGGTCCCTTTCTCGGGCTAGGAGCCCCGCCGCACGCCAGTCCCAGGCCCCTGGCTCTGCAGTCCCGGGCGGCCCGGCTGCGCGCCCAGGGGCCGCGGTGGTGGCCGCCGCGACACGCGGCGCAGCTCCCCTGGGCGCCAGCGTCCCCGCTCCGGGGCCGCCGCCCAGACCGGCGCAGGGCGGGCCCGGAGCTCTCCATGCCGCCAGCCCCGGGGCTGCGGAGCCGGCCGGGTGGCTCTTGCGATGGCGGCGGAAGAGGAGGCTGCGGCCAGAGGTGAGACTGCGGGCGCGCGGCTCCAGGTGGGGGAGCGGCGCCGCACGCGCGGGAGCATCCCGGGTCGGGCTGGGGGCGAGCGGCCCGCGCGGAGACGCCAGGCGGGCACAGTTTGCGGACGGTTCTCCTCCCCTCGGGCATCACCTCCGATTGGCTCCCGGACCAAGGTCGTCGCTTGGGGGCACAGGTGCTGCGCGGCGCCCCGCGCGTCCTCCCGGGGAGAGGGAGGTGGGGAGTGCTCGGGCTCGCCGCCGGCTTTCGCGTTGCCCGCAGCCTCATTTCTTGGCCTCGGCCGGAGCTTTTGGCGCAGGTGACCTGGCGAGGGACCAGCCACCTGATAAGGGCGAGCAGCGTCCCTCCGCCGACCACTGGGATTCCACTTCGTCGTCTGCGGGGACTGTGGCGTGGACTTCTTAGCTTTCCTCTTTTGTATGAAGCAGTTGTCATCAGCCATGGAACTCGCGTTCTGCGAGCCGGTAGCCTCCGCACTGGAAATACTCAATTCTGCATAACCTGTTTCCAAAACTGCCCGGTCGTGGGGCCGGCAGGCGGGCAGGAGAGCGCGTGGCGGCAGGTGCCCTGCACCTCTCACTCGAAAACCGCAGATTGCGCCGCAACAGCCCTCCGTGAGCGAGAGGCGGCTCTCGTTTTTTACCGTTACTGCTTCAGGAAACCCATCAGTGGAATGTTTGTTTTCTATTTCAGTGGAGTTTTTGTGACCTGAGTTGGAAGCGTTGCTATGTCTTGTTCCTCCCTGTAGTATATACTGGCAATATCCTGTGGTCTCTTCCATGGGACTAGTCGCAATTATGGGACAGTTATAAAATATCTGTTAAGTCAAAAGGGAGGCAAGAAAAAAAAATGAGTAAAGGAAGATTGGCCGAATTTCAGGGAAGCCAGTGATTAAATCCGCACTTGCCTTTTGGAATATGATGATGAGTTTTGATTCTTCTCTGAAATCCAGCAATGAGAAGAGGTGCTTTTGAAAATCCAATACAGTTATGGGAATTTGGATTATGAGATTTACAACATTCTATCATTTGAATATGTGCAGTTTTTCTGGGTGATATAAAGTTGTGAGGAAGCACTGTTTTGCAAAGAGAAGGCAATATGTGTGGTGTGTTAAGCTCAGACACGTCGCCGGGGTAAAGTTATTTATCCTTAGCCTTAGTTTCTTCGTCTGTAAAATGGACATAATTATAGTATTTGTCTTAAAGGATTGTTAGATTAAACGAGATATAAGTGCATTTAAGCACATATAAAGTGCTTAGACCGGTACTTGAGAAATAGAAAATGCTCCATAAACATGAGTTTAATACAGTTATCAATTTGCAGCTCCCATTTGCTTTGTGAAATTAATGAGTCTTGTCTGGTTAATTAAATGTTATCCCACACAAGTCAAAATTGGCCAAATTGGCAGAATATTTGGACTCTACTGAAAAAAAGAGAAACATGAAAATGCATCTACTCATTCAGAGAGGCTTTCACCACATAAGACTTATGGACTTACAAGCTTTCAAACAAATATTTGGCATTCAGCTAAACAGCAATAAACTGTGCAGTTGGGAATGATAAACATTAGTTCTTCTTAGGTAAGAGTAGCAAAGTTTCAGTGGGGGCTGGGAGCGCCAGCATTTCTTGAGGTCCTATTACCTACCAAGCATTTCATAAGGGATACCTTCCCTACTGTCGTAGCAGCCCTGTGATGTAGGTGGTGTTATCCCTTGTTTGCAGATGAGATAACAGGCTGGCCCACAGTTACACAGCCAGAGAGAGACAAAACTGAAGTTAAAATCTGTGGCTACTGGCCGTGCTGCTTTCCCTCCTTTCCCGTCTCACTAGGTGGCGCTAAGGAGCAATTCGCGCACCTTCCTTCACACACCGTCTTTAGATGAAGAGGGTGAATAAGGTTGCAAGTTCCTCTATCCCTGGAGGGAAAAACACAGCAAAACAGGTTTCCATATCAGAATCCGTGGCCATGTTTTCCTTACACAAAATCCCTGAAGACTTCTTTTCCTTAGGCAGTTTGACATTAAGACCCTGGTAAAAAAATACAAATCTACAAGTGCGGTGGGGACGAACGGCCCCCGCCCCACCCCGCGGCCCTTACACAGCTGAAAACAACTGCAGGGCTGGTTGTGAGGATGGCCACCAAAAATCAGCTGGTGCCTCACATCATTGCCTGCTCAATTTTTTGACAGGCTTATGGTAAACACCAAGATTGAGCAAACTGCAAAGTGACTGGGCGTCCTCCTGATAAATGATTCCAGAATCTTTGGAGTCAGGGAGAGGGCAATCTTGCAGGAGCAACGCATTTTCAAGACTGACTGCCAGAGATGGTTTGGGTCTTGGCGTTTGTGGGGCTGCTTTCTCACCTTCCCTTTCCTTATCGTGCATGTTTTCACCTGCGAGGTTATCAGACCACTCTTTCTGAGGTGTAGTTCTGCAATTACAGTGGCTTAAACTCATTTTTGTGACTCAGAAATAAAAAATCATGTGCCAGTCAACTTTGCATAAGCTACCGCTCCTGGCCTGGATCCTTAGGCAAAGTCTCAGTCTGAGATGCATTACTCAACCTAAACCAGGGTGGACTAAAACTGCTCTCACATGTTTGGGAAGGGGGGAGGGGGAAGAAGGGGAGTGAGAGGAAAAGAGAGAATGGGGAGGAGAAAGAGAAGAAGGGAGAGAGTAAAGGAGCAAGGTGGAAGGAAAGTGGGAAGTGAGGGAAAGAGATGGGGAGATGAAGAAGGGGTTAGAGGGGAGGTGAAGGAAAATGAGAGGTGCAAGGCAAGGAGCTGGTGGGGGGAGAAGAATGGGGGGGAAGGGAAAAGAGTCAGGATGGAGGTGGGAGAAGGGAGGGGAGGTAGGAACTGCCAGCCCATCAAAGTTTGACTTCAGGAAAAAAGGAAAAGTAATTTAATGTTTAAATATGTAGGGAGGGGCACCTGGGTGACGCGGTTGGTTAAGCTTCTGACTCTTGATTTTGGCTCAGGTCACGATCTCAGGGGCCTGAGACTGAGCTCCACATAGGGCTCCATGCTCAGCGGGGAGTCTGCTTGAGATTCTCTTTCTCTTTCAAACTTAAATAAATAAAATAAAATATATAGGGAAAGCCAAAATATTAGTCTAGTAAACACCATCATTTCACTTTACTTTTTTCCTTGTGGCAAGACTCCCTAGTTCTAAAAAGCGTGATCTCTTTCTGCACTGCGAACATTGATCAGTGCGTCCTTTCAAAATCTCTCCCTTTACATAATATTCAGGAAATCATGAATCAGGTAATAGCATCTCATTCTAGTAGCCCTGATTTCGGTTGTCCCATTGTGTTGAAGACCTCCAGTTTTCCACCGTGACAGCTGGTTAGCGCAGAGGCCTGGGATCTGGGTCATGAGCCAGCATCAGTACCGGTCATCAGCATTATCGGGGACTCAGTGACCAGGTGCCCTGCAGGAGACCAGTGTACCTGAGACATCTGCCTGCTCTGGGAGGCCGTGATTTCCTGTCCTGGTTTCTGCAGGTCTGCTCCCTGGAGTGGCTCCCCCCACCCCCAAATCCCAGCCCTTCTGTACCCCGCCTGCCTCACCCAGTACCTCCCTCCTTCCCAGTGGCAGGAGGCTGTGAGAACTTAGAAAAACCTACAATTTAAACTCTTATTGGTGCTGAGACTACAGGTGGAAGATATTCTCTGCAGTAGCTTGTCGTATTTCTGGATATTTACTGATAATTTACGAAGCGCTTAGCTGTGTACCCCCGCTCCCCCGTTTTCTTTTCTTACTCGCGTGAAGTCACATTTACTGGTCCCTCACACATACTATTTAAATTCTATCACTTTAGGCTATACTATCTTACCCACCCCCAATTTTTAAATTTAAAATATTTTATGGGCCACCTGGGTGGCTTAGTCAGTTAAGCGTCTGACTCTTGATTTCGGTTCAGGTCATGATCTCAGGGTCCTGAAATCCAGCCCTGCTTGGACTCCTCACTGGGTGTGGAGCCTGCTGGAGATTCTCTCTCTCCCTCTCCCCTCCTAATTTTTTTTCACTTCTTAAAATATTTATCAGTCCAGTTACATAAAATTAAAACTCTTATTTGAAAATACTTACATGTTGTTTGGCATGATAGGAAATTTGTCATTTATCCAAGTACATTATTGGTATTTTGTTTCTCTAGTCTTTAATCTTATGGTTTAAATCTCTAAGTGTCTTTACAGAGAGATAAAAACAAAAGCTGGAGGAAAAGGAGATATGGAGAGAATCACTCTTGCAGTCAACATGGTTTGCATTACAGGATATTTATTACTGCAGGTCAAGATTATTGCCATAAAACAGTGATTTCCAATGCATTCAAATGTTTTACTTATAAAGAAAATGTTTTACTTATTTATTTTTTTAAGTAGATAAGAAATACACTTTACCATATGTTCCAGATATATCCCAGGGAAGTGGAGAATCATCCACTGGCTTTCTCTTCCAAAAGCTATTTTGTTTCCCTTATGTGTCCTGTAGTCTGTTATGTGAGGGAATCTGCCTTTCCCCAGGTATTTTAAATGTTGCTACCCGCAGGTGCTGCTCAGGCTATTGGCTGCTCCTGGAATGCTCCTGCCCTCCCTCCAGACAGGCATGTAGACGTCTCACGTAGTCTTGAAGTCTCACGAAGTCTTGAGCTCAGGTGTCACTGTGTTTTTACTTGCCTGTGGAGGAGGAGATCTGGTGTAGAGGGAAATGAGCATGAGCTTTGGAACCAGGCCATGGGGAATGTGATCGCCAGTTTCATTATTTACTAGCTGTGTGACCTTGGCCAAATGATTTAACTGCTCTGAGCCCCAGTTTCCTTGTGTATAAAATGGGAGTAAAAAAATGCCTGTGGGAATTAAGTGAGATGATTACAAACTGTTTAGTGAAATCTGACGTACAACAGATGATTTTTTTCCCCTTTGTTTCATGAAGCCTTCCCAGAACGTCTCCCCCTGGAAATGCTTCTTCCCTTCTATTTTCGCGTGTGTGTGCCCGCGCGCGTGCGTGCACGCGAGCGCCTATTAAAACACTTGGCCTGCTTGCCACAAGTTATTTAGGTAGATTTCTTTGCTGCATTCTTATCCTAGGAGATCAAGGTTGATTCTTACTCATCTTTATAATCTCCAACTCCTTGTACCTATTAAATGCCTAATGAAGGTTTGTTGATTTTAAATGATTAGTCTAAGGTGTGGACAGGGCTGGTTCATTCATAAACTATCCAATAAATACATACTACTGTAGTAAGCAAACAGATGGAGAAATAAAGCCAGAAAAAGATTCAAGAGCTTATAAATAGGCAGAAAGCAGTCAAAATATGTGTAAGACAAGATAGAACCTAGTAAGATCTACAGACTAACTGGTAGGAGTGAGCCTCCCCACCCAGAGTTGGGAGAAATTATATCTAGTTCACCAGGGAGGGACTCACTTTCAGAGAAGGTGCCAACTGTAGTACCAATGGGTAGATAACTCTTGGGGAGGCAGAGAAGAAGAGGGTGTTTGAGGACAGAGCATAGGCATGGATATGGTAAGTCCTTAGTGATGTGCTTGGAAGAACTGGTGGTAGTGTTTTTTTGGCTTTGGATAGGAAAAGTGGAAAAGGAATTGACCATTGAAGTTGCACAGTTAGTGTTGGGGGGGGGGGTTTCCCCTTCCCCGTCTGTGGTGCAGCACAGATAGTTGACCCAGAAAGCCCAGGGTATACAGGCAGTGATTTGCCTGCTCTCCAAAAGGAAAGATCCACGCATCTTCTTTTTGGCCCCCGGTCAGCAACAGAACTTCTATGTCACCTTGAAAGACGAATTGTGGCATATTTCTGATCAGGGGAAAAAAAAAAAAAAGGTCCCATTTCCTGACATGTGATTAACTATTAAGTCTTAGCCTTTACTCCAAATCCTTCTGGGCCACTTCTTTCTCTCTTTTGTCTTTTCTTCCCTGAAAAAGCTGCTTCTGTCTTTAGATCCATTTCACATTCATCTGAAAAGCATCAGAAAGTACGGTTTCCTTTATTCCCATTACAGCCTGTTGGGAAGCAGATGTCTGGCCTTTAATGACCTTCCCTATGTTGTTCCACTGTCCCCATCGCAGAGATGCCCTTGGCAGGGACGTTGCTCCAGGCGCGCTCTCAGACGCTCCCCGTGCAGCCCCGTGGGGCCGAGCTTTGAAGTCAGCCTTGACTTCCAACATCAACACTTAGCGAAGGTTTGTGAACCAAAAGGAATCTAGTCCCCGCGCATCTGAACATGCCGCTAATGTGTGATAACCTCAGAAGATGTTCTTTTTTCAATTCGCATACAGTGCAGACCTTCTTGGGTTTAGAAGTTACTTAAAAGCAGAAGCTCTAAGGGCGCCTGCGGGGCTCAGTCGGTTGGGCGTCTGCCTTCGGCTCAGGTCGTGATCCTGGGGTTCTGGGATCAAGACCCCCATCGGGCTCTCTGCTCGGTGGGGAGCCTGCTTCTTCCTCTGCCTCTCCCTCTCTCTCTCTCTCATGAATAAATAAGTAAAATCTTAAAAAACTATATTAAAAAAAGCAGAAGCTCTATATACATTAAAGTACGTCTTCACCTTTTTTCCTTAGGAGAGGAGAATATAGAAAAAAATAGACCATTGTTGAGCTGGGATGTTGGGGACTGTTTTACAGAAATCCAGATTTTAAAACCTACATCAATATACAGTAGATAGAATTGAAATTGAACACTTTATCAAGTAGACATTGATAATTAAATGAAGACATGGTTGTGAAGATTAATACTTGTCCAAGATCTAAAGAAAATATCGAGCACCATTTCCAGCTGTGCATGTATTTCTTACCCGTTCCCTGGGTGGAGGATTGGATGTCCTGAGTTAGGAGGTAGCCCAGATAGGCTGTGTTTGCACTGCCAGGGAGACCAACAATATTGCTTTTAGTAGGCCATCCCTTCTGTAAGATTTATCTGGACAACCGCAATGACCTAGAAAAAAAAGACCAAACCCAATTTTCCATGCATCCTGCTGCTAGTGGCTTCTTAGGACAATTCTCCTTTTCTTTAGTTTTTGGCCTGAGTTCAACTAGCCCTTTTGGCTCATCAGTTTCTTTCAACAATAATCCTAGTTACCTCACAACCAAGCAGCCTGGACTTGGTGGGGGGAGGGGGCGTTCAAATTCACACTTCAAATCGTAGAAGGCATCGAGGACAAATTATTTATCAAGAGGTTTAAAAATAACTGTTTATTAGCTCTTTGTCTAGGAAGAGCCCAGAAGCAGCTTTAGATTCTGATCCTCATTGTAACTATGACGTGTGAGGCCTAGATAGTATTAACGTCACAAATGTCGCTTTGGGTTTTGTTACTTGTAAAACCCACATCGTGTTTCAGTTTGTAGAACTTGAACAGTTTGCCTGTTGTGGTATCCATGCTCCCCCCTCCCCCACTTTGAAAGGGTCTGTCTTCTAGAACAGTCGCCACAAATATTTTCGTGAAGTCTGATGAATATTTTTCTCAAAGCTAAACTGAAGGTGTCTCATTTGTTAATGCTTTGGTTGTCAGGAACCATTGTATCTTTTTTTTTTTTTAATTATTTTTATTTTTTATTTTTTATTTTTTTAAAGATTTTATTTATTTATTTGACAGAGATAGAGACAGCCAGCGAGAGAGGGAACACAAGCAGGGGGAGTGGGAGAGGAAGAAGCAGGCTCCCAGCGGACGAGCCTGATGTGGGGCTCGATCCCATAACGCAGGGATCACGCCCTGAGCCGAAGGCAGACGCTTAACCGCTGTGCCACCCAGGCGCCCCCCCCTTTTTTTTTTAAATTATCATCCACATTTATTTATTTAAAAAAATTTTAAATGAAGCACAGTTGACCTACAATATGTTGCAAGTTTCAGGGATACAACACAGTGAATCAGGTGACGATTATATACATTACAAATGCTCGTGGTGGTGCGCGGACCTCTCATATAGTTATTGTAGTATCATCGACTGTTTCCCCTATGCTGTTCTTCTCATCCCCGTGACTTATGTATTTTCTAACTGGAAGCTTGTACCTCTTCATCCCTTTCATATATTTCACGGGTTCCCCCCTCACCCCTCCCTTCTGGCAACCACCAGTTTGTTCTCTGTGTTTATGAGTCTGTTTTGTTGTTCATTTGTTTTATTTTTTAGATTCTCCAGGTGAGTGAAATCATATAGTATTGGTCTTTCTCTAACTTATTTCACTTAGCCTAATACTTTCTAGGTCCTTCCATGTTGTTGTGAATGGCAAGATTCCATTCTTTTTTCTGGTTGAATAATAATTCCATTATGTACATATAGGTCGTTTTTATTCATTCATCCATTGATGGACACTTAGGCTGCCCCCATATCTTGGCTATTATAAATAATGCTGCAATAAATATTGTGATGCATGTATACTTTCAAATTACAGTTGACACTTGACAACGCAGATTTGAATGTGATGGTCCACTTACACACAGATTTTTTTTTTTTTTAAAGATATTTATTTGAGAAAGAGAGCACAAGTGGAGGAGGGGGAGGGAGAGAGAGAAGCAGGCCCCCCGCTGAGCAGGGAGCCCAATGCCGGGCTGGATCCCAGAACCCTGGGATCATGACTTGAGCCAAAGGCAGATGCTCAACCAACTGAGCCACCCAGGTGCCCATACACAGATTTTTTCTCTTTTTAATAAATACAGTACAGAACTGTAAATGTATTTTCTCATGATTTTCTTAACACTTTTTCTCCAACTGACTTTATTATAAGAATGCAGTATATAATACATAGAACATACAAAATCTGTGTTAATCAACTATGTGTATTAGTGGTAAGCCTTCCGGTCCACAGTACGTTGTTAGTAGTTGTTATTGTGAAGTCAAAATTATATGTGGCTTTTTGACTGTGCAGGTGGTCAAGCCGCTAACCACTGTGTTGTTCAAGGGTCAACTGTAGTGTTTTCATTTCCTGGGTAAATACCCAGAAGTGGAATTAATGGATCGTACGGTATTTTTATTTTTGAGGAACCTCCATACTGTTCTCCCTAGTGGCTGTGCCGAATTCACAAGTCCACACGCAGCGCACGAAGGTTCCCTTTTCTCCATATCCTCACCAATGCTCGTTGTTTCTTGTTTTTTTTTGATACAAGCCATTCTGACTGGCGTGGAGGTGATATTTCATTATGGTTTTAGTTTGCACTTCCCTCAGGATTAGTGAACATCTTTTCGTGTGTGTTAGCCGTCTGTATGTCTTTGGAAAAATGTCTATTCGGGTCCTCTGCCCATTTTTAAAATCGGATTATTTGTTTTGTTGGTGTTGAGTTGTATAAGTTCTTCATAAATTTGGGGTATTAACCCCTCGCTGGATATATCATTGGCAAATACGTTCTTTTGTTCAGGACGCTGTCTTTCCTTTTGTTGCCTTTTTTTCCCCCCCCGTGTAAAAGCTTTTTAGTCTGATGTAGTACTGATAGTTTGTTTTTGCTCTTGTTTCCCTTCCATGGGGAGACAAATCCAGAAAAATGTTGTTAAGGCTGACATCCAAAAGTTTACGGCCTTTTTTTCCCCCTGTGAGTCTTATGGTTTCAGGCCTCACATTTAGGTGTTTAATCTATTTTGAGTTTATTTTTCTGTATGGCATATGAAAGTGGTCCAGTTTCATTCTTTTGCATGTAGCTGTCCAGTTTACTCAGCACTGTTTATTAAAAAGACTTTTTTTTTTCCATTGTATATTTTTACTTCCTTTGCCATAGATTAATTGACCATATAAGCCTGGGCTTATTTCTGTGCTCTCTAGTCTGTTCCTTTGATGTGTGTGTCTGTTTTTGTGCCGGTACCATGCTTTTGTTTTGTTTTTCTTTCTAAAGATTCCTTTGGCTATTCAGGGTCTTTTGTGGTTCTACACAGATTTTAGCATTATTTGGTCTAGTTCTATGAAAAATGCTGTTGCTATTTTCATAGGAATTGCACTGAATCTGTAGATTGCCTTGGGGAGTATAGACATTCTAACAGCAATAGTTCTTCCAATCCATGAGCATAGTATATCTTCCTATTTATTTGTGTCATCTTTAGTTTCTTTCACCACTGTTTTATAGGTTTTCAAAGTATAGGTCTTCCACATCCTTGGTTAAATTTATTCCTAGGTTATTTATTTATTTATTTACTTATTTACTTATTTATTTATTTAGATGAAGTGATAAATGTGATTGTTCTCTTAATTTCTCTTTCTGCTAGTTTGTTATTAGGGTATAAAAATGCACCAGATTTCTGTATATTAATTTTGTATCCTGAAACACTACTGACTTCATTAGTTCTAATAGTTTTTTGGTGGAGTCTTTAGGGTTTCCTATATGTAGAATCATGTCGTCTGCAAATAATGACAGTTTATTTCTTCCTTACCAACTTGGATGCTTTTTATTCCTTTTCTTTGATTGCTGTGGCTAGGACTTCCATTATTGTGTTGAATAAAAGTGATAAGAGTGGACATCCTTATATTGTTCCTGATCTTAGAGGAAAAGCTTTTAGCTTTTCACCATTAAGTATGATGTTAACTGTGGGTTTGCCATATGAGGACTTTATTATATTGAGGTACGTTCCACTTTTTTGAGAGTTTTTTTCTCATGAATTGTGTTGGATTTTATCAAATGATTTTTCTATTGAGATATCTATCTATTGAGATAATCATATAGTTTTTATTCTTAATTTTTAATGTGGTATATCATGTTGATTGATTTGTAGACGTTAAACCATCCTTGCATCCCTGGAATAAATCCCACTTGATCATGGCAAATGATCCTTTTAATGTATTCTTAAATTTAGTTTGCTAATATTGAGAATTTTTGCATCTATATTCATCAGAGATATTGGTCTGTACTTTTCTTTACAGTGTCTTTTTCTAGTATTGGTATCAAGGTACTGCTGGCTTTGTAGAATAAATTTGGAAGCATTCTTTCCTCTTTAATTTTTTAGAATAGTTTGAGACAGGCATTAACTTTTTTATTTTTTAAAGATTTTATTTATTTATTTTATTTTAGAGAGAGGTAGAGCATGAGCAGGGGGAGGGGCAGGGGGAGAGGGAGAGGGAGAGGGAAAGGGAGAGAATCTCAAGAAGACTCTGAGCTGAGCACAGAGACCAATGCAGGGCTTGATCTCACGACCCTGAGATCATGACCTGAGCCAAAACCAACAGTTGGAGGCTTAACGAGCTGAGCCACCCAGGTGCCCCTCTCTTTTTTAGTAGAATTTGGTAGAATTCACCTGTGAGAAAGTGGATCCTGGACTTTTGTGTCTTGGGGTTTTTTTGATTAGTGATTCCATTTCATTACTAGTAATCAATCTGTTCATCTTTTCTCTTTCTTCCTGATAAAGTTTTACAAGATTGTATGTTTCTAGGAATTTATTCATTTCTTTTAGGTTGTCTGATTTGTTGGCATCTAATTTTTCATAGTAGTCTCTTATAATTGTTTGTATTTCTGTGGTATCAGTGGTTACCTCTCCTCTTTCTTTTCTGATTTTATTTATTTGAGCCCTTTTTTTCTTGATGAGTCTGGCTAAATGGTTATCAATTTTCGAAGAACCAACTCTTGGTCTCATTGATCTTTTTTATTGTTTTTGGGTTTTTTCCCCCCTTATTTCTTATTTTCTGCTCTGATCTTTATTGTTCCCTTCCTTCTATTTCAGGCTTTGTCTTTTTTCTAGTTCCTATAGGGGAAAGGTTAGATTGTTTGAGTTTTTTGTTTCTTGAGGTAAGCCTGTATTGCTCTGAACTTCTCTCTTAGAACTGCTTTTGCTGCATCCCAAAGATTTTGAATCATTTTGTTTCCATTTTCATTTGTCTCCATGTATTTTTTAAATTTTCTTTTTGATTTCTTCATTGACCCATTGGTTGTTAAGTAACATGTTTAGCCTTCACATGTATGTGTTTTTTATAGTTTTGTTTTCTTGTATTGATTTCTAGTTTCACACTGTTGTAGTAAGAAAAGGTGTTGATTATGATTTCAGTTTTCTTAAATTTGTTAATCCCTGTTTTGTGGCGTAATGTGTGATCTGTCCTGGAGAATATTCCTTGTGTACGTGGGGAAAAAAAGTGTATTCTGCTTTTTTTGGATGGGATGTTCTGTATGTATCTGTTAAGCCCATCTGATCTAATGTGTTGTTCACAGCCACTGTTTCCTTATTGTTTTCCATCCCTGCCTGGATGATTTCTCTATTGATGTAAGTGGAGTGATAAAGCCCTCTACTGTGAAGTATTATTGTTAGTTTTTCCCTTTATGTCTGTTGATAATTACTTTATATATTTAGGTGCTCCTATGTTGGGTACATAGATATTTACAATTGTTCTACCCTCTTGTTGGAGTGATCCCTTTATCATTGTGTAATGCATCTTTTTGGTCTCTTGTTACAGTCTTTGGTTTTAAGTCTATTTTGTCTGATATAAGTATTGCTATCCTGGCTTTCCCTCCCTGTTTCTAATTGCATGAAACATTTTTTTCCATCCCTTCATTTTCAGTCTTTATGTGTCTTAAATCTGAAATGAGTCTTTTGTAAGTAGCATCTTTTTTCTCCCCATTCATTCACCCTGTGTCTTTTGATTGGAGAATTTATTCCATTTCCATTAAAAGTAGTTATTGAGAGATTTGTACTTGTTACCATTTTGTTAATTGTTTCTTGGTTGTTTTTGTAGTTCTTCTCTGTTCCTTTCTTCTTTTCTTGCTCTCTTCACTTGTGACTTGATGACTTTAGTGTTATGCTGTTTTATTTTTCCATTAATTTTTTGTGTCTCTATTATAGGATTACGGTTTGTGGTTGCCATGAGGTTCCTCTGTGACATCCTATGTATATAGTAGTCTGTAAGAAATTGGTCACCTAAGTTTGAACACATTCTAAAAACACTACATTTCTTTTTTCTTTCTTTCTTTTTTTTTTTTTTTAAGATTTTATTTCTTTATTTGACAGGGAGAGAGAGACAGCCAGCGAGAGAGGGAACACAGGCGGGGCGAGTGGGAGAGGAAGAAGCAGGCTCCCAGTGGAGGAGCCTGATGTGGGGCTCGATCCCAGGACTCTGATCACGCCCTGAGCCGAAGGCAGACGCTTAATGACTGAACCACCCAGGCACCCCTTAATTTTTTTTTCTATTAAATTTTTTTTTAAATTTTAAGTAAACTTTACACCACATGTGGGGCTCGTATAGCTACCATCCATCCCATTACATTACTGTTACAATATAATTGACTGTATTCTTTATGCTCTGCTTTTTATTTCTGTGACTTACTCATTCCGTATCTGGAAGCCTGTATCTCCCTCTCTCCTTCACCCATTTTGCCCAACCCCCCACCCCCTTCTGGGAACCATCCGTTCATTCTCTGTATTTGTATTTCTGATTCTGCTATTTGTTTGTTCATTTTTGAGTGGAATCTTATGGTATTTGTCTTTCTCACTATGACTTATTTCGCTTAGCATTATACCTTCTAAGTCAATCCATGTTGTCTCCAGTGGCATGATCCGTCCTTTTTTTATGGCTGTGTGGTATTCCACTGTAGGTATACATTCCACTGTAGAAATACACTACATTTCCCTTATCCATTCATCTATTGGTGCATACTTAGGTTGCTTGCGTGTCTTGGTTATTGTCAATAATGCTGCAATAAACATAGGGGTGCAGATATCTTTTTGAGTTAGAGTTTTCATGTTCCCTACGTAAAATACCCAGTAGAATTATTGGGTCATATGGTATTTATATTTTTAATTTTTGGAGGAACTTCCATACTGTTTTCCACAGTAGCTGCACCAGTTTGCTTTCCCACCAGCAATGCGTGAGGGCTCCTTTTTCTCCACATCCTTGCCAACACTTATTATTTCTTGTATTTTTTATTTTTGCCATTCTGACAGGTGTGAGGTGATACTTCATGATGGTTTTGATTTGCATTTCCCTGTTGATTAGTAATATTGAGTAACTTTTCATGTGTCTGTTGGCCATCTGTATATCTTCTTTGGAAAAATGTCTGTTCCAGTCCTCTGCCCATTTTTTAATTGGATTTTGGGTTTTTGGTGTTCAGTGATGTAAGTTCTCTATGTTTAATTGGATTGTGGGTTTTTGGTGCTCAGTGATGTAAGTTCTCTGTGTATTTTGGATATTAACTCTCATTAGATATGTCACTTGCAAATACCTTCTCCCATTCAATAGGTTGTCTTTTAGTTTTGCTTATTTTTTGCTGTGAAGAAGCTTTTTATTGTGATGTAGGCCCGATAGTTTGTTTTTGCTTTTGCTTCCTTTGCCTGAGGCGATGTGTAGAAAAATGTTTCTATGGCTGATGTCAGAGAAATTACTGCCTGTGTTCTCTTCTAGGATTTTCATGGTTTCAGGTTTCATGTTCAGGTCTTTAATACCTTTTGAGTTTATTCTTTCCTATGGTGTTAGTAAGTGGTCCAGTTTTTTTTTTTTTTTTTTTACATGTAGCTGTCCAGTTTTCCCAGCCCCACTTATTGAAAAGACTCTCTTTTCCCAATTGTGTATTCTTGCCTCCTTCGTCCTAGATTGACCATATACATGTCAGTTTATATTTGGTGTCTCTGTTCTGTTCTATTGATCTATGCATCTGTTTTTGTGTCAGTACCATGCTGTTTTGATTACTGCACCTTTTAGTATATTTTGAAATCTAGAATTGTAATATATCCAGCTTCATTATTCTTTCTCAGGATTGCTTTGGCTATTCGGGGTCTTTTGTGTTTCCATGTAAATTTTAGTATTATTTGTCCTAGTTTTGTGAAAAACGCTGTTGGCATTTGGAAAGAGATTGAATTGAATCCGTAGATTTCTTTGGGTAATATGGACATTTTGACAGTATTAATTCTTTCAATCCATGAGCATGGAATATCTCTCCATCTGTTTGTGTTAACTTCACCTGTGTTTCTTTCATCCATGTTTTATAGTTATTTGAAGACAGGGCTTTCTCCTCCTTGGTTAAGTTTATTCCTAGGTATTTTATTCTTTTTTGGTGTAATTGTAAATGGTGTTGTTTTTTAAATTTCTCCTTCTGTAACTTTGTTGTTACCGTATAAAAATGCTATCAATTTCTAGGTATTAACTTTGTATCCCGCAACATTACTGGATTTATTACTTCCTGTAGTATTTTGGTGCAGTCTTTAGGATTTTCTTTGTATAGTGTCATGCTGTCTGCAAATACTGACCGTTTACTTCTTCCTTACCAATATAGATGCTTCTTATTTCCTTTTCTTGTCCAATTGCTGTGACTAGGACTTTCAGTACTATGCTAAGTAAAAGTGGTGAGAGTGGACATCCTTGTCTTGTTCCTGACTTTAGGGGACACCTCTCTGTTTTTCACCATTGAGTATGATGTTAGCTGTGGGTTTGTCATTTATGGCCTTTTTAATGTTGAGTATGTTCCCTCTAATCCCATTTTGTTTAGAGTTTTTATCATCGATGGGTGTTGAATCTTGTCAAATGCTTTTTCTGAATCTATTGAGATAATATGACTTTTATCCTTTATTTTATTGTTGTGGTGTATAATGTTGATTTTGTGAATATTGAACCATTCTTGCATCCTGACAATAAATCCTACCTGATGGTGAATGATTTTTTTAATGTATTGTTGAATGTGGTTTTCTAATATTTTGTAGAGAATTTTTGCAACTATGTTCATCAGAGATATTAGCCTGTGGTTTTCTTTTCTCTGATGTCTTTGTCTGGCTTTGGTGTCAGGTAATGCTGACCTTGTAGAATATATTTGGAAGCTTTCCTTCCTCTTTTCTTTCTTGGAATGGTTTGAAGAGGATAGGTAACTCTTCTTTAAATGTCTGGTAGAATTCACCTGTCAAGCCATCTGGTCCTAGACTTTTATTTTTTTGGTAGTTGTGGTTACCAATTTAATTTCATTACTTGTAATAGGTCTGTATAGATTTCCTGTTTCTTCCTAGCTCAGTTTTGGAAGATTGTATGTTTCTAGGAATTTATCTATTTCTTGTAGGTTGTCCAGTTTGTTGACATGTAATTTTACATATTCTCTTATAATCCTTTGTATTTCTGTGGTGTCTCCTTTCTTGTTTCTGATTTTATTTATTTGAGTCCTCTTTTTTTCTTGATGAGCCCAGCTAAGCATTTGTCTCTTTTGTTTATCTTTTCAAAGAACCAGCTCTTGGTTTCAGTGATCTTTTTTCTTCTTTCTTTCTTTCTTTTTTTTGTCTCTACCTCATTTTTTTTGCTCTGATTCTTATTTCCTTTCTTCTACTCATCTTGGGCTTGGTTTATTCTTTCTTTCTAGTCCCTTTAAGTATAAGGTTAGATTGTTCATTTGAATTTTTTCTTGTTTTCGGTTTCATTCTTTAGTATGTAGCTGTCCAGCTTTTGCAGCACCATTTGTTGAAGTGACTTTTTCCTATTGCATATTCTTTTCTCCTTTGTCGAAGATTAATTGACCATATAATCATGGGTTTACTTCCGGGGTCTCTGTTCTGTCCTATTGATCTATGCGTCTGATTTTGTGCCAGTACCATACTGTTTTGATTGCTGTTTTTGTAGTATAACCCGAAATCTGGAGCTACTTACTCCTTTAAACCATTGCTTTTTACAGAAAGAATAGAGAAAAAAATAATAAAGAAAAATATAAAACAAAAAAGAAAAAGAAAATAGGTGTAGAGCAAAAAGAGGAAGAAAAGGAAAAAAAGAAATTAAAGAACAAAACTGACCACGAATAAAAGCAAGAGAAAATTTAAAAAGTAAAAAAAATAAATAAAAATTTAAAAATACAAAAGAAAAGCAAACAAAAGAAACACAAAACCAGGCTTGTTCTGTGCCCCAGCACCACAGGGCAGCTGCTGTGGGCTTGTGGATCGTGGGCTCCCTGATGTTGCAAACTCACCCTGAGTTGGACCCTGCTCAGTGTGGGCTTTTCAGGTGGAGGGGGAGAAAATGTTTCTATAGTTCCTTGGCACTTTTAAACTGGTTTTGTTTTCTCTTGTGCCTCAGCGCAACTGGAGCTGATGTGTGCTTGAAGGTCCTGGGCTTGCTGAGGTCACAAGCTCCCTGGGATAACCGGACCCACCAGTTATGGCACCTGGATCTGCCCCTATGGCATCCAGACCCTGCCTTGGTCTGTGCTTTTAGGGTGGAGGGGAGAGAATCTTCAGCCCTTTTAAACTGCTGCTTTTTTTCTATGTTCCAGTACCAGTGGGCTGGGGTGGGCTTGCAGATCCTTGGCTTCCTGAGGTCACAAGCTTTCCGTGATGACCTGACCCACCGGTTACGGCATTGTGACCCACTAATTATGGCATCCGAGCCTACGCCTTATCATGTCCGGATCCTGCTCTGGTTTAAGCTTGTAAGGGAGAGGGCAGCAGAGTGTTCCCACAGCTCCTCAGCCCTTTTAAACTGGCTTCTCTTTCTGTGCCCAGTGTGACTGGGGCTGGTGTAGGCCTGCGGACTCTAGGCTCGCTAAAGTTGCAAGCTCGCTTAGATGACCAGACTCACCGATTTTGGTATCTGGATGCTGCTCCAGGCTAGGTTTTTAAGGTGGGATGGGAACAGAAACTGTGCCCTTCTCCAGGCTCTCTGATCTGCAGAGTGTTCCACAGCTCCTCCGCTGTTGGCAGGTTTCTAGTGGCGTTGCTCTTACGTGCTAGTTGCTCTTGTAAGCCGTGGCTTTTTTTGTGTGCCCAAGGACAGAGGGATCTGTTCCCAGTCGCTCAGTCCTCTCCCTGCCTGGGGACGTTTGCAGTGCTGGGCATAGGGGTTCCCTGTTACTCTCCGTCTCTTGTTCTCTTGCTGTTCTCTCTGCCCCTGGTAGGTCAGTAGCTGTTCAGTCAGCCCCCAGTTCTTCTTCAGGAGGACTTGTTCTGTTAATAGGCGTCGTTTGGTGAGGTCAGAGTCTTCCTGCATTGCCGTGTTGAACCGGAACTCTAGTTCCACTACTTCTGTCTTAACCTTCATACTAGCTTTGTAAGTAATCGATCTACTACCCTTGCTATATGTTTGCTGTTATGAGTGAAATTTTTTCCTTTTATAAATTTCTTCTAGTTGTGTTCTTTTTTTTTTTTTTTTTTTCTTTCTTTCTGCCTTGGAG
This sequence comes from Ursus maritimus, assembly GCF_017311325.1. Taxonomy (NCBI): domain Eukaryota; kingdom Metazoa; phylum Chordata; class Mammalia; order Carnivora; family Ursidae; genus Ursus; species Ursus maritimus. The sequence goes on from NW_024425119.1 coordinate 25,167,308, forward strand.
AAGTCCCTTAAACATTTCTTGTAAGGCTAGTTTAGTGGCGATGAACTCCTTTAACTTTTATTTGTCTGGGAAACTCTTTAGCTCTCCTTCACTTCTGAATAACCTTGCCAGGTACAGTATCCTTGGTTGAAAGGTGTTTTTTTTTTTTCCTTTTAGCACTTTGAATATATCATGCCACTATTTTTTAGCCTGTAAAAAAAAGTTTCTGCTGAAAAATCAGCTCAGAGCTTTATGGAGTTTCCCTTGTACTTAACTATTTGCTTTTCTCTTGCTGCTTTTAAGATTCTCTCTTTATCTTTAATTTTTTTTTTTAAGATTTTATTTATCTGAGTGAGAGAGAGAGTGTGTGTGTGTGCGCGTGCGCACACACAAGCAGGGGAGGGGCAGAGGGAGAGGGGGAAGCAGGCTCCCTGCCGAGCAGGGAGTCTAATGTGGGACTCCATCCTAGGACCCTGGGATCATGAGCTGAAGGCAGATGCTTAACCAACTGAGCCACCCAGGTGTCCCTCTTTATATTTAATCTTTCACATTTTAATAATTATGTGGCTTGGTCTGGCCCTCCTTGGGTTCATTTTGTTGGGGGTTCTCTGTGCTTCCTGAAGCTGGATATCTTTTTCCTTCTCCAGGTTAGGGGAGTTTTCTTTTTCCTTTTTCCTTTTTTTTCTTTTTAAAGATTTTATTTATTTGACAGAGAATGAGAGGGAGCATGAACTGGGGAGAGGCAGATGGAGAGGGAGAGGAGATTGAGGGGGAGAGGTAGACTCCCCGCTGAGCAGGGAGCCAGAGGAGGGGCTTGATCCTGGGACTATGACCTGAGCCGAAGGCAGACACTTAACCGACTGAGCCACCCAGGTGCCCCAAGTTTTCAACTATTTTTTCTTCAAGTCTATTTTCTTCCCCTTTCTCAGTCTGTTCTCCTTCTGGGCCTCCTGTAATGCAAATATTAGTGCACTTAATGTTGTCTTGGGGATCCCTCAACCTGTCTTCTACTTTAAGTTCTTATGTATGTATGTATTTATCTATTTATCAATCTCTTTATTTATTTCTCTGTTCAGCTTGGGTGCTTTCCTTTACCTTGTCTTCCAGAGTGCTGATCTGTTCTTCTGCATCCTCTAGTCTGCTGCTGTTTCCCTCTAGTGTATTTTTCATCTCGGTTATTGTATTTTTCAGCTCTGACTGGTTCTTTTTTATATTTTTTATCAATTTCTTAAAGTTCTCACTGAGTCCACCCACTCCTCTCATCTGGTGAGCATCTTTTTGACTATTACTTTGAACTCTTTATTAGGTAGACTGCTTATCTCCACTTTGTTTAGTTCTTTTTCCTGAAGATTTATCTTAGTCTTTCATCAGGACCGTATTCCTCTGTCTTCTTATTTTTTCTGACTCTGTGTTTGTTGCTATGTATTAGGTAGGTCTGCTAACATCTCCTGGTCTTGAAAGTAGTGACCTTGTGTAAAAGGCATCTGTGACACCCAGCAGTGCAGTCCTCTCTGGTCATAAGCATTAGGTGCTCCAGAAGTGTCCCCTGTGTGGGCCGTATGTGCCCTCCTATTGTGCCTGGGCTGTGACTGCTACAGGCAGGCTGTGGGTGGGGCTGGCTTCCATCTCCCTAGCAAGGGTCTCATGGAGGGGTGCCAGACCTGACCGAGGCTGTCTATCTGGTGTCAGGAGGCAGGAGCCCCTTTGCAGGAGTGTCTCCTGGGGTGGTGGGGCGGTGGAGCAAGGCAAGTGGTGCTAGTATGGTAATGGAAAGCATCAGAGCTGGCTCCCACAAGCTTCTGGCCAGTTAGGCTGAAGGAGGGCAAGAGAAATGGTACCCACCAGTACTTCCATTCCCAGAAAACGTTCCTACAGATCCCTCCCCCTCTGGTGCATGCCCTAATTCTAGTCAGTAAGTCTCCTTCATGTATAACCCGGGCACTTTTCAAAGTGCTGTTTCTGTGTTGGGTCTTGGACTGAGCGCTACTAAGAGAGGAGTCTCAGTTTCCTGTAGCCCTCCCTCTCTCCTGTAGTTAGGCGTTGCCGGTTTTCAAAGCCAGATGTCCCGACGGCTTGTGTTGCTGGGGCAGGTCCTCAGGGCTGGGAATGGTCAATGTGGGGCTCGATCCTCTCACTACCTTGGGAGGACCTCTGTGCCTGTGATGTCCCTCCTGCTTGTGGGTCTCTGCCACACCAGGGGTTTCATTCCCTACTGCATCTTTTCCCCTCCAGTCCTTCTTGATGTGGCCTTCTCTCTGTGCCTTTAGCTGTGGGGGATTTGAAATGCTGTCTGCAGGTTGTTTTCAAGGTGAGTTGCATTACATGTGGTTGTTGCCTTGGTGTGTCTGTGGGAGGAGGTGAGCTCAGGGTCCTGCTACTCCGCCATCTTCCTGAAACTGCAACTGTGGCGTCTTTTATAGGTTCGTGTGGCATCTGGCTTATCCGATCATGCCTGAGTAATATTAGTCATGACAATAGCACGCACCGTGTTTTCTGTACTTATAAACTACAAGAATTCTGTTTTCCCATGTGTCCCAATAATGTGGGTGTAGACCATCCAAATCCAAGTATGTTTTTGTGCTTTTTGGAAAAACACGCTGGCGTTCAAAATGCTAAACCCTGTATTCTTTTTATGCATGAGGGTCAGTCTGGTCTGGAACAAGTTAGGGGACTTTCCTGTTTCGACGTGGAACTGAAATTCTAATGAACCTCTGTTTCTTGCTTTTGCCTATACCTGCATTAGGTTACAATGCCTATGAAATGTTGGCCTTTTCTGGAATGGTCACAGGGAAGCATTCTTCAGTGCTTCTATCACTCTGATTATATTCTGCATCACAACTGAGTGGTTTTCCATGACTCCGATTTCCTCATAGTCATCATGGGTGTTTCTCCTACCCCTTGGCCCCATTTCGAGAACTTAGCATGGTCTGGTGTCCAGAGCTTTAACCTTTTAACCTCTCTTTCAGTGCCTGCTAGAAATCTGGATGTGTTGCCATTTCTCTGAAGTGCTGATGTCCAAAACTGAACTTCTGTTGGGAGAGAATGTGAAATAGTGACCTACTTTTGCTTTGAAAGGATCTGAACTCTTTTACGCAATTATTGTGTGATCTTCGCCATGTGTATGTATCAGCTTGGGTTCAACCAGAGGAACAGAACCAGCAGGAGATGTGTATAGTAAGAGGTTTACTGCAAGGAATTGGCTTATGTAACTGTGGGGGCAGGCTGGGCAAGACTGGAATCCACAGGCCAGGCTGTGAGGAAAGGCAGCCTGGAGCTCTCAGACATGGGCTAAAGCAACTGTCCATAGGTGAAGTGTCTTTGTCTCCAGAGAAGCCTCAGCTCTGTTTTAAAGGCCTTTCAACTGATTAAATCAGACCCACCCAGATGATCTAGAATAATCTCCCTTATTAAGGTCAACTGATTATGGCCTTTGGACTTTAGTCACATCTACTAAATACCTTCCTGGTAACACTTAGTGTTTGAGTAGCTGAGGGCTGTGCTTAGCCAAGTTGATACAGCAAAAAGACCATCACAGCAAGTTACTTCACTTCTCTGAGCCTCTTTCCTCACGTGCTGAACCACCACTGTAGGGTTGTTGCGAGCACTGCGTAAGATAAGGTGGATACAGGATATGGTGCCTTGAGTGTAAGGATTCGGTAAAAGATCATTCCATTTGTTGTGCTGGTGGCAACGTGTATGGGGGGTGACAGTGGTGGTGGCTGTGGTCTCACCTACAAAAGTGACTTAATCCTGGGTTTTGTCATTTTCCTGATCATTCTGCTTCACTGCAGTGGTTGGCTTCCTAGCCGATATTCCTCCCAACATTTCTCCATCTTCATTTTTTTCCCTCAAGGCTGTAATGGAGGCTTAAAGTAGCTCACTATTCTCCATCTCTGAAAAAATGTCTTCACCGAAATCCAGACACTCTATTTCATAGCTTTCCTCGATGTATCCATCAATACTACAACTCCCTTCTCCAGAAAGCCCCACCTGCTTGCTAAAAGCTCGTGGGACAGAGGACTGCCTTCTCTGGTGGCAGCGAAACTCATTCTAAGTTTTCTTTAAATTTCTGTAGCAATTGAGAGCGGACATGCATGAGAACTCTTTCCTCATAAGAGGCTATTGTCTTTACGTTCTGCTTTTTCTTTCATATAACCCGCAGTGTGAAACACGGCTGGGCAAAGAATTGTACACTCTGAGTCACTTTCCTCAGCTGTCAGGTGAGTGACTTGGACAAGATGATTTCTTTTGTTCCTTTTGCCTCCTCTTAATCTTCTATTGTAAATTAAGAAAACCAGATATCTTTTTAGGAAGTTCTCCAAAAATTTTATAGTAGTTTTTATCTTTAAGATAAAAAGTGTTTTTTTTTTCTAGATCAAAACAGAAATATAACAGGCAATACTTAAATATAGTTAAATAATAAATAAAAATTTACCTGGGAAAATCTTTCACTTCCCCACTCCATCAATAAGAAACAATATGTGGGGGTACGTGGGTGGCTCAGTTAAACAGCTCTGGTCATGATCTCAGGGTTCTGAGATCGAGCCCTGCATCAGGCTCTGGGCTTGGTGTGGAGCCTACTTGAGATTCTCTCTCCCTCTCCCTCTACTCCTCCCCCTCTTCTCTCTCTTTCTCTCTCTCAAATAAAAAATCTTTAAAAAATGTGTGAACAAATGACTACATTTAGGAACTATTATATTCTATAGGAATGACGTCTTTGGCATTGAATATCACACAGGCAAGTGAGTAGGCCATATTCCTCATGGCTTAAAATGAGCCAGGGTGGATCTGGTTTCCTATGTGGCACATCCCTTCTACTAGTAAGGAGGGGCCAGGGATTTCCCAGGCTTGCTCAGTGCAAAGGCATATATATTCCAGAGCATATATGAGGTAGAATATGGATTTGCTTATATTGCTGCCATTGGAGTGTGTACTAAAAAGACCCTTAAAATGAGCAGGTGCCCTGGACCTCATACACAGTGTATACTGAGGCTTCCATATCTGGTTATGAGGGCACAGTGTTCAGAGTGGAACACGAACCAGTGGTATGGGTGTGAATGGGAGAGAGAGAGAGGAAGTTCATGGCTTCCCAGAGAAAGACAATTATCATATGATTTCTCTCATCTATGGAACATAAGAACTAGGAAGATCGGTAGGGGAAGAAAGGGCTAAAGAAAGAGGGGTAATCAGAAGGGGGAATGAAACATGAGAGACTATGGACTCTGAGAAACAAACTGAGAGCTTCAGAGGGGAGGGGGTGGGGGAATGGGATAGACTGGTGATGGGTAATAAGGAGGGCACGTATTGCATGGTGCACTGGGTATTATATGCAACTAATGAATCATCGAACTTTGCATCAGAAACCAGGGATGTACTGTATGGTGACTAACATAATATAATAAAAAAAACATTAAAAAAAAAAAAAAAAAGGAAGGTCATGGCTTCCAAGCCCTACAATGAACTAAAAATCGTATTCTCTAGTTTGTAGCACAACCAGGTAGAAAGGACATGCTAGGAAAGAGCTAGTCTACTCCCCTGTTGGGACAGTCATCTCGTAAGCAGAACTTGTCAGCCACGGTCCTCTCGTGTCCATATCATCCCAACAGTACATATTCATCAAGCCAGTTCGAAGCAGACATTCTGCCGTGGGGGCTGGGAATAGGATGTTGGCCCAAAAGACTGCTCCTTCATGGAACCTAAAATGTAGCCAATCCTTCTGTGTATCCTGAGTTCTGCCAGGTCTTAACGCAAGGCTGGAGTGCTGTTGGTGATGTGGTGAAATGGAGGGGAGGGACAAAATTGGGAAAGGGCATCATTTAGGTGTATCAGTGAATGAAAAAGCTAGTGCACTGAAGCATTGAGGAACGTGAAGGAAAGAATCTTAAGCAGGCTCCATGCCCAGTGTGGAGCCTGATGTGGGGCTCGATCTATGATTCTGAGATCATGACCTGAGCTGAAATCAAGAGCTGGCCGCTTAACTGACTGGGCCACCCAGGCAGTCCCCCAACTCCCCAAGTTCATTCTAAGACGTGAAGCCCAGTGCGATCCAAGCATCCAGAGCAACTTAACCCCTGAGGCTCCCTGATACTGCGCGTTGTTGACAGTCTTACTCCCAGACCGCTTTCCCCAACCCAACTCACTCAGCTTCCGAGTGGTTCTCCAAGAGCTCTTCCCTAGCGTCGACATTTTGTTTTCCGCTGTAACTCTTACTTGAGCCCTCACTTGCCCTACATTGTATTTGGTCACAGCGAGTACATTCCTGGGTGTTCTCTCTTTGGCTTTTTTGTTCCAGCTGCCGCCAGCCAGACATTTGGTCTGATAATGTAAATGTCATGCCGGTCGCTTTTGCAGATGGCATAGTTTGAGGAGGCTTCATTCAATTTGTTCGATATAATCTGAACCCAAAAAGATGCTGTTACAGAAGATTAAACTTAACCAAAAAAGGGCCAGTACCTAAGTATTTAAAAGAAACAATGCAGACGTATGGAAGGTAGAGAGGTGGCTTAACAACACCCCATAGAAAAGACAGATTCGGGTTTACTCAAAGAAAGCCCTGTTCGGGAATCAGAGGACTCACACAGCAGTCCCTCCCCCGTCACTGTCTGGTTGTAAGAAAAAGGGCAAAGAACTTAATCCACTGTGGAACTCTTTTTTCTTTCTTGGAAAAAGAGGGAGTTATATTAGACCATCTGTAATACCAGTTACATTCTACAATTACACTGTTGATTCATTCATTTATATAAAGGCCCAATATATTAAATAAAAGCTAATCCTGTCTTATAAATAATGAAAGTATAGTCAAAACATTATCAGTAAGAATTCTGCTCTCCTCTCTGTGGGCTAGTCTACTCCCGGGTGTTATGTTCTGATCACACCACACATCAAAGGAAGTTTTTGGTTAAAGTCTGTCCAGAGAGAGCAACCACGCTAGTGATAAGACCTCCTATATGGGTGATGTTTGAGGGAGTCACATGGTTTGGTTTAGGGGAAGAAGAATTTAGGGCAAAAGTGCAGGATATTATGGTTGTCAACCAAAGTTTGAGGGGTTCTGTACTACACGGACTACCTCAGATGACATCTCCTTCATGAAGCCGTTCTAGAGTGTTGTGACCCAGACTTCTCCAAAGACACTTTCCATTCTAGCTTGTAGTTGGGTTATTTCTCTACATAGAAGACGGAGTTATTTGAGAGCAAACGTCATGTCATGCGCATCTTTGCATCCTCTCTGGCTTCCAACGCAGTGCCTTGTACAATAGCAAGTATGCAAATACTTGTGACTGAATTGAAAACTTACTAGACTTTTTAGGTACAGGATCAATGGTTAGAAATTAAAGCAATGTTTTGGTCTTCCAAAAAGTAAACTTTTCAAAGAATCAAAATGTCGTAAAATCATACGACTTACAGTGAGTTAGCACAATACATTCACCAGAATGAATCAGATTCAGAAGGTTGACAATGTCCATTGTTGCCGAGAATGTGAAGCAACTGGAATCCTCATACAGTGCTGGTGGAGATGAAACAAAAAACACTTCGGGACACAGTCTGGCAGTTTTTCAAAAAGTTAAACCTAGACCTGTCTTCCAAGCTAGTTATGCCACATCTAAGTACTTACTCAAGACAAATGAGAACGTTTGTCTACACAAAGACTCCTACGTGAATATTTGTAACAGCTTTGTTTACAATAGCCATAAATTGGAAACAAGCCAACTAGCCACCAACAAATGAATATTAAATTGATAAATGAAATAGGATGCCCACCCAAAGGGTAAGCAATAGAAAGGAGGGAACTACCAATACATGCAACAACATGGATGGATCTCAAAATCGTTATGGGGAAAAGAAGCCAGCTCAAAAGGGCATATATCCTGTCATTCTATTTATATAAAATCTAGAAAATGTCAAGTCCCTCTGCCTGAGGTTAGGGGTCGAGGGAAGGATGGACTGCAAAGGGCATGAGGAAGCCTTTCTCCAGTTTAGTTTATATGTGTTAATTTTATGGTGGTTTTTGATATACAGAAATTTTAACTTTTTAATGTCCTTACTTTCATGTCTTTCACTTTTGGTATATCCTTCAGAAGTCCTCACTTTAAGATAAATATTTAGATATATTTTTTATACCTTTTATGATTTTATTTCCCTACAGTTAACTCATTTATTCATTACAAGTTTATTTTTGATAAATAGGGGGAAATACAGATCTAATATTTTCTGAATAGTTAGGAATTGACCTAATACGAGTTACCGAACAGTCCATCATTTCGTCAATTTTCGAGCGTGGGTGATATGTCAGGGATTATGTTAAACTGAGAGCACAAACGTAGTCCCTGCCCTCAAGGAGTCGTGTCTAGTGAGGCAAGCTGACTAATAAAAAGATAATTACAGTGAAGTGGGATAAGCTCAATATTGGCATCAACTACAAAGTGCCACCATATTGCATAGAAGGGGCCCTTGTTGGGTGGCAGGTTTTAGGGACAGTGGGCAGAGAAGGCTTCTTGTAGGAATTAACATCTGACCTATGTCTTGACAGGTATGGTTATGTTACTCTGATTGGGAACAGCATTCCAGGCAAGGGACAAATGGGCCCAGGGAGGCAGAGCCATGAGGGATTGCGATATGATTGGGGAGTGTCACCTAGTGCCCTATGGCTGTTGCCTGGCTCATGAATGAGAGGGCAGTACGGCATGAGGCCAGGAGGCAGACTGTGCTGTGCTATGCAAGACTTCCTATTACATGGCATCTTAAATTCAGTGGGGAGCCACAACTGGATTTTGAGCAATAGAAAGAAAGAATTAAATCTGTCGTGCAATAATCACACTGCTAGTGGTTTGCATATTGAATAGTCTCTCATAGCACCCAGCTTTTATTTCAAGCAGTCATCACAGTTTTGAATTATGTATATGATTATTGATTGTCTCACATTACCTTCTTCAGAAGGGGTGGGAGAAATGTATTTTTTATTGATTAGATAAGAATTTTCATGTGGAAATCTGAATTATCTGGCACTATATTTCTCTCTTTCTCTCTTTCTTTCTTTCTCTCCTTCTCCTTCTTTTTTTTTTTTTTTTTTAAGTAGGCTCCACACCCAGTGTGGAACCCAATGTGGGGCTTGAACTCATAACCCTGCGATCAAGACCTGGTCGTTTCACTGACTGAGCCACGCAGGTGCCCCTCTGATACTGTATTTCTGATTTAATCTAGCTCCACAGGCAACCTGACCGCTAATTTGCCTGGACCTTAGTTATCTTTACCATCACTCAATCTGACCATGCGTGAGGGCGGAGACAGAAGCACATCAGGGTCTGCGTGGATCTCGTGCTTTGCCATAAGCCTATCACCCTCAGCTCACCTAAGTAAGTTGTGTGCTACCTGATATCCATTCAGCAGAGCTTCGCAGATTCTAAAAGCCTTCAACATTTATCTCATTCTTTTTCTTTTCTTTTCTTTTTAAAGATTTATTTATTTTAGAGGTGGGGAGGGGCAAGGGAGAGGGNAAGAGTCTTAGGCAGACTTGGAGGGGAGCACAGAGCCCGATGTACCCTTGGTGGATATTTTATGAAGGCCTTACAGTCAGGAAGTTCTTCCCTTAGAAGAGTCCTCAGAAATCAGCACAGGTTGTCACTCCCCATGGAAAAGTAGGTGCCTTTGGCAGACGAGGGCTGTTGCCTGCCGCAAACAACAGCCTTTCGTGGACTGTGATATCACAGTTCTTAGCATTAAACATGGTGACCTCACAAATGCTTTCATTCAATTATCCAGTGTGTCGTGTAGCTGTGATCAAAGCCCTGGGGCTGCCACTTTCTGAAATCAGTACACTTACCCCTCCCCCTCATCCACAAGGGATCCGCGATAGGCAGGTGACTCCTGTGGACAGTTTCTTCTTAACTCTCTTTAATTCCTTGCCAACAGACCTCTCTTTCACCTACAATTTAGGATAAGGGTCAGTCTGGAATCCTGTGCATTTGATTAGAAACTCCCTGTCCCTTCTCTTTAGGAAAACAGTAAATGTTCTGTGAAGGTGGCTCAGGATGTTCTCCTATCTTCAGCGATGTGAAGTTCACAGTATAAGCAATTCGTGTTTGTTTTTTATTTTTATTTTTTAGGGAGAGAGAGAGGTGGTAGGGGGAAGGGCAGAGAGAGAGGGAGAGAGTGAATCTTAAGCAGGCTCCATGCCCAGTGTGGAGTCCGACATAGGGCTCAATTTCATGACCCTGAAATCATGACCTGAGTCAAAATCAAGTCAGATGCTTAACCAGCTGAGCCACCCAGGTGCCCCTGTTCTTTGGGTTTAAAAAACAATATATGGTGGAGCACCTGGGTGGCTCAGTTGGTTGGGCATGGGGCTCTTGATTTGAGCTCAGGTTGTGATTTCAAGGTCCTGAGATTGAGCCCCAGTCTGCTTCGCTCCCTCTCCCCCCTGCTCGCGTACTCTCTCACTCTCTCTCTCTCAAATAAATATATCTAAAAAAAAAAAAAACCAACAACAGTGTAAGGAGGGCTGCATCCATGACTCTTTAATATCGGTATAAATTTATCCTTTCAAAGAAATGCCCAAGGCTTGTGAATGACACAGAATTTTTGTGGTATATTTATTTTTTCTGAATTAAAAAAGTAATATGTGTTAATTATAGAAAATCTGAAAAAATTTATTTTCAATTTTCAATTTAAAAAAATCAATGTATTAACCCATATTTTTTATTTTCTGTATTCTGATGCTTTGTGATATGGAGCCTGCTTCTTCCAGGATTTAACCCAGTTTTAGAGATAGCAAACAACTTGCCTATGAGTTTCAAACCAAATTCAAATTCAAACCAACCAACCCAGAGTCTGTACCCTAACTACCTCTTCTTTTTGACATCTCACACTCTAGGCTACTATCCAGCTGTCCTAATTGTTCCTGGGCCAGGTAAACAGAAAACTAGGGACAGTCCCTTTGTCCACAGCCTGCTGAAATTATTCCAACTAGCCAATCCTAAGCCTGTTTAGCCTGCCCGCCTGTTCGTTCACACACACACACGCAAATACAATAAAGTCTCTTGCACACAGATACCCTCTCTCCCTCTTCCGCCTGACTGACCCTGGTGCTTCCCCCAAGTGTCTCCTGTCATGGTATGGCATGCCCCCTCTTGGGAACTTAAGTAATAGTCTACCATTTTGTTGGCATCATTTCCTGATCCGTTGGCTTTACCCCAAATTTCCTATTGATATACTATATTTTAAAACAATAAAGAAAAAAATATATAAAATTTTTTACATAGCATTTACCATTTCATAAATAATTTGGAAACATTGTATTTAAAGACTGTAGAGTAGTCCACGGGGCGCCTGGGTGGCTCAGCTGGTTAAGTGTCTAACTCTTAGTTTCAGCTCAGGTTGTGATCTTGGGGTTGTGACATGGAGCCCCTCATTGGGCTCCATGTTCAGCAGGGAATCTACTTGGGATTCTCTCCCTCTGCCCCTCCCTGCACTCAACGCTCTTTCTCTCTCTCTAAAATCATCTTCTTCTTTTTTTTTTTTTTAAGAAGGGCTGTGTAGTAGTCCATCCCATGATTACACTTAGTTTTTTAGTTCCCTTGTTTGTTGATACCTTTAGGTTGTTTTCAGGTTTATGCTGTTGAAATATTTTAATTTCTATGTACTAAAGTCTTTATATCTTTAATAACTTTAGGATAAACTCAAATAGAATTGCTGGGTCAAAGGATACAAGTATCCTTATGTCCCTTGATAGAACGTTCCAAATTGCCTTTTAAAAAGGTTATATCAATGGTTATTCCAACTAGAATTATATGAAACTGTGAGAGTCTCTCTATTCTTGTCTTCTCTAAGTCTCCTTTGCCCGTATAAGAATTTATCAGGATTGACCAATTTGATAGGGGGAAGAAGTATCTCTCTTTTCACTTCAGTAATTCTCTGGCTATTTGTAATGTGGTCAGCCCAAATTTGAAGGAACTGATGAACAGGGAGTCATAGAAGCTAATCACTCTCCTGTGTATTTCAGAACTAGGAGATGAGGTTGGCATTATTTGAGCCTCCTTGCCATTTTCAGAAATTATTTCCCACTGTCAATTATTTTCATTGAGCTTTTCCGTTCGTCTCACCCTCTTCTACCCTCATTTTAATCATCTCTCTATATCTGGGATGTTACCTATGTATATTCTTAGACATTTTCCTCTCCTGTCTATTCCCTGATGTCATCCTAGGTAACTCTGGTCTTTCTTCTCTTTTCTACATGCTTTGTCTTCATGTCCCTGCAGCACCCCCTTGGGCACATCTTATATAGACTCTTGAATCAGCTAGAAATGCTCTACCTATGAATCCCCAAGTCTGAACTTCTCCCTGCTGATTATACTCATATTTTGATGACTCTCTCACTTATGCAAACATTCCAACCACCTGCCTGTTCTTTGAGCTCCGTCTGGGTGTCTCTTGCCTTCCTACCCAGCCTGTACTCTGTGACGGACCATTTTGCTATGATGCAGACATCACTTATTTGTCCTTTGACCTTCTGCATACTTCCCTGGCAAGTGACTGACTACAGGCAAGTAAAACTGTCTATTTTCTCTGCTTTGATTCTCCAGCTGTTGTATAATCATAGACAAAACTACGTGCCAGCAACGCTCCACATCCATGGAATCTAGGAGTGTATGGTTTCCCCTTTACCATTTGGAGCTCAAAGGAACAGAGTCTTAAAGTAAAAATTAACAGAAAAAATAAGGCTAAATGTGTTTTGTTTATGAAGTCTGTGATGGTTATACTTTGTCCCGGGGTCTTCTACCTGGATTTCTTTCTTACCATATCTCAGCTGTTCTCCCCTAAAATGATTTCATCTTAAGAACAATCCTTAGGACTTAACTTTTAGATATTCTTGCTACTTTTGATGTCATGGCCAAGAGAATAAAGTTTCCTCCTTACATAGGAGAGATTGAGGGGTGTCTGATGGTTCAGGCAGTTAAGTGTCTGCCTTTGGCTCAAGTCATGATCCCAGGGTCCTGGAATTGAGCCCCGTGTTGGGCTCTCTGCTCAGCAGGGAGTTTGCTTCTCTCTCTCACGCTCCCTCTGTGCTCTCGCTCTCTTTCAAATAAATAAAATCTTAAAAAAAAAAAAAAAGGAGAGATTGATCCTTCTGTGATGTTTCAGCATCATATCTGGGATAGGTGGTGGTTGATCCACAGGTGGGATCCTCATCCCCACATGAAAGGGTTTTTGGCTTTCTCTGTCTGTGCTTGGCATCAAAGCCTTATTTTCCTGGCCCAGCTGGAAAGGGTTCAGAGTACAGCTCTGAGTGCAAGCTTCAATACAGAAATAAATAGGAACCCAGCCATTCAGGTTGGGCAAAGGTGGAATGCATTCGGATGAAAGTTGTAGCTTTTGATAGGAAGACTAAGTCCTAGTAGGGAGGACAGTGCAGATGGACCCTCTCCCTAGTGAGGATTGCCCATGGAATGGAAGGTGCTGAGACGCAGCGTTCCACAATGGCATTAGCTCCCTGCTACCTGGAAGTAAAGCTGAGTCCTCGGTGGGACATCCAGGGCCTGCCGTGAACTAGAGCAATCTGCTTTTCCAGCTTGATTTCCTACTGTTTCACTGTGTCCAGCCATACTTATGTACTTGCTATTCCCCAACAGTCCAGATACATATTCTTTTTTCTTTCTCATTGTATGTCTGTCTTATAAACGTAAGACACAATACTCACACAATTTTGGAACAACACAGAAAAGTAGAAAGGAAAAAAGTCCCTTGATTGGCCATTCAGACAAAACACCTGAAAACATTTCGCTGTGTTTCCTTCCAGGTTTTTGTCTCCCCTGAATATACATTTTCTTTGTTTCTTGTTTTTACATAGTCTGTCTTTCATCCTGCTTTTTAAAGGAAGCATTACATAAGCATTGTCCATGTTCATAAAACTCAGACACATCATTTTTATTTTCTATTATTCTTATCAACAACAGAAGTTTCTTTCTCACAATTCTGGCAGCTGGAAGTCTGAGGGCGCCAGGAGAGTCAGGTTCCAGAGGGGATGCTTTTCTGGTTACTAGCTGCCTACTGCAGCAGGAGAATGAGCTAGCTCTCTGGCCTCTTGATAAGGGCACTAACTCCATTCATGAGGGATCCACCCTCATGCCCTAAATAGCTCCCAAAGGCCCCACCTCCAGATACCATCACATAGGGGGAGTAGACTTTAACATATGAATGGGAACACACACACACACACACACACACACACACACACATTTATAATCCATACAGCAGCATCCAAATAGGTGCTAAGGGAAAAAATTATATCCTCTTACTTCTTCCCCAGATTGCCCAAATAGATTGTGCCCAGCCAGTCGAGGAGCGCTCTCCTTGCAGCGGTGTGTAAGGAAGTGGGGCGGGGGCGGGGGGCTGCAGAGGGAAAGGAAGGTGGTGGGAGGGCAGCTTGCCTCTGAGATTCTCTATGTGATGGGTACCAAAGCCTCACTTGGGGAAATCTGTCAAACAGCTGAAGCTGTGACTCTCCATCCTTGCAAATGATGATAGATGTAAGAGGTTTCTACAGGACAGCTACAAGGATTAAAATATATATATATATGCAAAGGGGACCAATACACAGGCAGCAAGGCAAAGTGGCTACTGACTAATTTAAGTGCTTTCCACCTCTCTGCTCCTTAGGTCAGGTTAAAAATGCAAAACCCTCTGACATTAGATTAAATAATGGAGTGTTAACCCTAAAAATAAAGCTGCCAGTTATTTTTCTAGCAAAAGATGGTTTTATTCTGGAATAAAAGAGAATTACACTCTGGGACAAGCACGCTGCCAGAAAACTGTAGGCTACACTCAAGAACAATGGAGAGGAATGAGCTTTGATAGAGGAAACAGGGAAGTTGGGAAGGCTATTACAAACAGAAGTCCAGGGAAGCCTGGGTGGCTCAGTTGGTTAAGCGTCTGCCTTTGGCTTAGGTCATGATCCCAGGGTCCTGGGATCGCCCCAGAGTCGGGCTCCCTGCTCAGCGGGGAGCCTGCTTCTCCCTCTGCTTGCCCTTCCCCTGCTTGTGCTTGCTCAAGCTCTCTCTCTGACAAATAAATAGATTTAAAAAAATAATAAGTAAACAGAAGTCCATTGGACTAAACTGAGGCTCGTAGTATAGTGGCTTCTCATTGGCTGGATTGTGACGGTCTCTTACTGGCTGGGTTGCTGCGGGAGGATAGTCAAGTAGTCTGGAGGTGCAAGGGTGCAGGGTCCCTCTGCTCCTGTTGGGTCTGCAGCTGAGGAGTGGTAGGGCATCGGAGCGTCCCAACTTCATTTTTGTGAGATTTCCCACTAAATTTCACAGGGGCAAATACCAGCTAAAGCTTTGCTTCAAATGCAGCAACCGGATGGAGATACAAGGAAAATAAACACTTTCCTAGAATATAACTTAGAATTGCTTCTTGGTCTTCCTTCATCCAAGCCACACCATTCACCGCAGATGTTGCCCTTCTCAGCAAACTGAGAGGAATAGTGGAGACGCCACCAATACAACCCTCTTATCATAGGAAGAGACACGAAATGTCATTTTTATGGCGTACGAAAAGAGGATGCCAATTTATTAGTGGATGCAGAGTATCTCTATGAGAAGGCCTTGTCTGGGCGTCCGTATGGTGTCCTTCGTTTCTCTCCCACATCAAACCATGCTTTTAAATCCAAGTTCAAATTCTCCTCCTCTGCCAAGGTCACTGAGGCTGAAGTCATGGGAAAACCAGGTTTTCATGGGAGCAAATTTTCTGTCATAAGAAGGTTCGTGTTGGATTCTGAAATTGAATACTTCTCAAAAATAGTAGCAGTGTGAAGGGTCTGTTGACACGTTCTGTCTGCGAACAGATGGGAATTTGGAAAATGATACACTTAGGCCGCTCTGCCTTACTATCCCCTTTTTATCCCCATTTTGAGTCAGACGCTTTGCTGGCTTCCAGGCGAATCTGGCTAGATGTCTGCTCTTCCTCAGGGTTCGGTGGGCTGTTTGGATCGACAACTCAGGAAACGTGGCCCCTGAGAGACTCTTTCCTGCCTTTTGTAAGCATAGTAAAAATTCAGAGGTAAATAAATCTTGAGGGACTCTCATGAAGTCTCAGTGAATCTTAGCCTCATCCTTGTTTGGAATTTTCTAGCTAACCTGCGTTTCTGCATGGCGAATAATGATCTGAGGATCTGGTTTAGGGTCAGATAGTTTAGCGTGGGTTTTGTTTCATAGGTGAGAAGATAAAATTTACTTTGAAAAAGTTCAATTTTACCCATGAGACCTGTATCCGGAGATGCATTTTCTTAAAACTTTGATATGTATTCATCGCTTCAACAACTGTTGTTAACGGTGGCATAGGATCTTACTGAATGCGTTTCTTTTGCCACCTGTTCATGATGTTCTCTTAGCCTGAAAAAATGTTGTTTTTACTTCCTCCCCGCAAACAGAATTAGGTGCTCTTCTGTCTGTGTTCTTGTAGCATAAACGCTTACCTGTCTCTAGGTCTAATTTCATCTACGTGGGCACAAACATATTCAGGATTTTAAGCTTCTTCTTTTTTTTTTTTTTTTTAAGATTTTATTTATTTATTTGACAGAGAGACAGCCAGAGAGAGAGGGAACACAAGCAGGGGGAGTGGGAGAGGGAGAAGCAGGCTCCCAGCGGAGGAGCCCGATGTGGGGCTCGATCCCAGGATGCCAGGATCACACCCTGAGCTGAAGGCAGACGCTTAACTACTGAGCCACCCAGGCGCCCCAGGATTTTAAGCTTCTTGACACCAGGTTACCAGGCTCTTAATAAATACTATGAAATACTAGAGTATTTTTAATCTCTCCTGAGCAAAAGCCTTTTCATAATTTGTGTATCGTACTGCCTATGGATGGTCTTGTGCTTGAATAGTACCAATTAGTACTTTATCCATTATGTGACTAAGCATCTGACAGTAATATGTCAGTGATTATCTTACAGTAATTTGTCAGTGATGAACGGTTTTTGATTTTCTCTTGTAATGCGTTACCACAAACCTATACAACAATTACTGCTTGTTGTTCTAGAAAGCCACTTCAGACTGCCAAGTCCCATATCACACAGAACCTTTTTTCCAATACACAATTAAGTGTATTTTTCCCTTTGTGGGGGAAAAATGGTAAAAGTGAAGTAATGGAAGGAAGTAGGCCTGTTCTTTTGTTAATTGGTATAGTGGGGAACCGTGTATCCCTTATTGTGGGAATTTGATCATTTCCAGCCGCCCAGGAGGGTGAATCTGTTAGTTTGGATTTCACATCTCTTTCAGTCTCTCTCTTGAATGTCTGGTGGTAATGAAATGAAATGGAATTCATCCTTTACAAACCCTATTATTATGGGCCAGGCACTGTGCTAGGATTTGGGAATAAGAGAGGATATGGTTCTCAAAACCATCCATATTGGAGCTTATAGCAGATCTCATAGATCTTTCTTCTGCCTCTTCTGTGGAGTCTATGAGCTGAACACCTTTTGGAATCTGAAGAGCAGGATCTTGATGAAGCAATAAAAAGCATTAAAAGCAATAAAGCAATAAAAATTGAAAAGTGTGGGCATTTAGCACTGAGTGGGACACAGCATCACTTTTGTGGCTTTCTTGACAAAAGTTCATAACCTGAATTTAGTTATGAGGGAATATTAGACAAGCTTAAGCTGGGTGACATTCTATAGAACTGGCCAGTACTCTTCAAAAACCTCAAGGACAAAAGAAGACTGAGGAACTGTTACAATTTAAAGGAAACTAAAGACAGATCAGTGACCCTAAATATTTCACGTGATCCTGGATTGGATCCTGGACCAGCAGAAGGACATTTGGTTGGGGGGAGGGTGCCAATTAGCAACATTTGAATATTCCTGGTCTTGAGGTTAAATAAGACATTACCATTTGGGAAATCTGATGCGGGGCATGGATTCTCAGAAATTAAGAACCAAATGGTTACATTGCACAAGTTGTTTTTAATACAAAGTTATTCACGTGTTAAATTTTATATACATTTTAACATATAGCACACTACTACAATGAAAGTAGGTAGTGGGACAAAGTTTCTAAGTTGTATGAAAAATATATTTTTTCCGTCCTGACATTGCCTGTCTATGAATGTGCGTGTGCCTCTGTGTATGTGTATATGTATATTTTCTTTCAAGCACAATGTCAAGTTCTAAATTTGAACCCTTTGTAACTATGAGCCTAAACCAAATGGCTGCTTGTTCTCCCCTGCTTATGATTCCCAAGCAGCTGCTCATTTCCCCCAATTTATTTTCATCTTTGAGGAACTGATACCAAGTGGCAGACCTTGGTAACCATACTGTTACACTGATGGCCATCACCAGGGAGATGCATGGAGAATGGAGTGAGATGTAATGCTAATGTCGTTTTAAATCACAAAACCTCCTTTGTAAAAGACAAGCATACTGTCTTTGTTCAATCTAAATTCTGAATTACTGAGTTAAATAACATGTATTACCCAACTCAGCATCAAAAAACTAAACAATCCAATTAAAAAATGGGCAGACAACCTGTTAGGAGGTGGGGAGGGGACAGTGAAGTATCCCTCAAACTGAGAAGACACTTTGAGACCGGAAAATGAAGGAGGCCACTCCGAAGAGTTTACACGGAATTTTATTCAGGGTCACTGACTGACGCGGGGGATCGGGCTGAGGAAGATGACCTATGGCAGCTGCACAGCTGTTCTCACAAAGTCCAGACCTTAGTCCACAGATTTTATAGAGCGACGGGACACGCGGAAGGGCACTGTAGTGAGTCCCAAGGGTTCACCTCCACCTCAAAGGGCTCGAATGCACCCAGTTGACAGCTACCCTTTAATTAGATCTTGTGGCACCACTTGTGCTTCAGGAAAGAAGGAAGACTGTATTATCTCCCACGGATCTATTAGAGACCAAAATGAGCCTTCCCAGTCTTGGCAGACATCTCTAAGGTATGTATATTAATCTCCAAAGGACCGGGGACACGTAGCCCCAAGAGAAGTCATTGAGCAAACATGAACAAGATGGAGGCCCAAGATGGCATCAGTATTGTCAGCACTCCTACGGGACTTGAAGAGATATTTTCCCAAAGACCTCCAGAAGGCCAACAGACACATGAAAAGATGTTCAATATCACTAATCATCAGGGAAAGAAATGCAAATTAAAACCATAATGAGATATCACCGCACACCTGCCAGGAATGGCTAAAATCAAAAGACAAGAAATAACAACTGTTGGTGACAGTGTGGGGGAAAAGGAACCCTCATGCCTTGTTGGTAGGAACATAAATTGGTACAGCCACCGTGGAAAACAGTCTGGAGGTTCCTGAAAAAATTAAAAACAGAAATATCCTATGATACAATAATTCCCATACTGGGTACTTACACAAAGAAAATGAAAACACTGGTTTGAAGAGATATGTGCACCCCTATGTTTATTGCAGCATGATCTACAATAGCCAAGATATGGAAGCAGTCCAAGTGTGCTTTGATAAATGAGTGAATAAGGAAGATGTGGTGAATATATACACATTCACCACATACACAGCCATAAAAAAAATGATGATATCTTGCCATTTGCGACAACATGGACAGACCTAGAGGGTATTATAAGTGAAATAAGTCAAATTGAGAAAGATAAATACCATACAGTTTCACTCGTGTGGATCGAAAAAACAAAATAAATAAATAAACAGCAAAACCAGACCTATAAATACAGAGAACAAGATGATGGTTGCCAGAGAGAAGGCAGTTGGGGGAATGGGCAAAATGGGTAGAGAGGAGTGGGAAATACAGGCTTCCAGTTACGGAATGAATAAGTTACAGGAATAAAAGGCACAGCATAGGGAATATAGTCAATGGTATTATAATAGCATCGTATGATGACACATGTTAGCTATACTTAGGGGGAGCATAGCATGACCTATAGAGATGTTGAATTACTATGTTGTACACCTGAAACTAATGTAACATTGTGTGTCAACTATATGTAAATAAACTTTTTTTAAAGTAGGAAAATATAGAAATGTATTAATAAAGTGTTATTTTTCTGGGAAAAAAATAACACGTATTATCTTCACCACTGAGAAGTGATATCCTGATGAAGAAAGGCAATATTAAAATATTGAAGCATATACCTTCAAAATGAGTTATATAAGAGCAAAATTATCTTTCAATTCCTAACACATGGTGTCATCTTCTAAATAAGTATATGTGGAGGCTGAAAGTACATTGGGAGGTTAAAAATGAAATCTTCACTCTTTAAATTATGAGTCATCTTCTAAGAAAGTAAAATCTACTACATGATGGCTGAATTGTTTCCAAAGAACAGATCTTTTCATCCAGAACTAAGTAGTCCCACTAACCCATATTTTCCTTTTGTTTACAGAAAGCCCTCTGCTTTGAATACACTTCGGCTGACATAGCAAACTTGAACTTGATGGAACATAGCTAATTATGGGGCAATACTCCCCCACTCATTAGGGAGCATACAAATAAAGACCCTTAGACCTTTAGGTTTTGATTTTGTGAAAAGAACATTATTTTGCAGCCTAACGATGGTCCATTTCTTATTTTAAAGGTTAGGAGGTAGGTTTGAAATGCAGAGATCATGCTTCCCAGAATGAGAGGCAAAAAACATCTTTATTATTGTTTTGAACTTATGTGAGGGAAGCAGGGTGCTTCAGTATGTTGGAGGATTGGAGGTGGGTTGAGTGGGGTCTAGTATTAAATACACCAAGGTGAACTCTGGTTCAGTGTTGGTGAATTTTTCCTATTGATTTGTCATTTATTGTAAGAAACTCCCCACATTTTTCTGTGGCGACAGATGGTGCTCTGCCAGTCAAAGTCCATTGGAATGAAGTCTGGAAGCTGAGATCGTAGTTAACTTCATGTGGTATCTGGTGATCCTGAATCATTCCCATTAAGAGAGTCCAAGCCTAGAAGTCTTCAAATACCATAACTCAGAAATTTAATTCCCAAGTGGCCAAAAATCATTGATAAAATTATTCTCCCCAGTTCTTTATTGTGAAATGTACTGTAACTTACTGAAGATTGTAAAATGTATATGTGTAGTTTAAAGAATTAAAAAAAATATCGGGGCGCCTGAGTAGCGCAGTCATTAAGCGTCTGCCTTCGGCTCAGGGCGTGATCCTGGCGTTCGGGGATCGAGCCCCACATCAGGCTCCTCCTCTGGGAGCCTGCTTCTTCCTCTCCCACTCCCCCTGCTTGTGTTCCCTCTCTCGCTGGCTGTCTCTCTGTCAAGTAAATAAATAAAATCTTTTTAAAAAAAATCTGTGAACTCACACCAGGGTTAAGAAGTAGAACATGAATTCCTTAGACGCCTGTGCGTGTCCTTCACTGATTGCATACAGCTGCACCTTTTCTTCTCCCAAAGGGAATTCTGACTTTTGTGTTAACTGTTCCTTTACTTTTCTGTATAGTGTGGCAACCTCTGTAGATATTGCTAAAAAATATTGATTAGTTTTACTTATTTTTGAACTTTATATAAATTTTTTTTAAAAATGTGCTGTGGGGCGCCTGGGTGGCTCAGGTGGTTAAGCCTTGGACTGTTGATTTCTGCTGTGGTCATGATCTTGGGGTGGTGAGATGGAGCCCCATGTCGGGCTGCACTGGGCATGGAGCCTGTCTAGGATTCTGTCTCTCCCTCTGCCCCTTCTGCTGCCTTTTTTTTTTTTTAATTAAAAATAAAAGTGCTGTATGTTTTTAGCTATGACTTTTCCCCCCAGAATTACTAGTTTGAGATTCATCCATGTTGGTATCAGTACGTCATTCATTGTTACTGCCATTAGTATTTCATTTAGTAAATAAACGATCCATTGAAGGAGATTTAGTTTCCGGTTTTCTCAGGTTTTTATTTTTGCTGTTCAGTTACAAGCAGTGCTGATAATGCATTTCTTGTACATGTCTCCTAACATGCGTGGCATTTTTCCATGTACCTAGGCCTGGAATGCTGAATCATATGTTATATGGCATATTCACCTTTATTAGGTAATACAGAAATGGCTTCCAACGTGGTTGTAACAATTTATGTTCCCACCGGCAAAGCATAAAACTTGCCATTCCTTCACATCTTCACTTATGTTTGGTGTCCTCAAACTTTTCCGTTGTAGCCGTGGGATGGGTGTATCGCTACAGCTTACTTTGGATCTTCCTAATTGCTAATGAGATTGAGTATCTTTTCATTTGTGTATTGACAACTGGAATTCTTTTATGAAGAGCCCGTTAGTCTTTTATCCATTTTTCTGTTGGGTTGTTGGTCTTTTCCTTATTGATGCAAAGGCATTCCTTATACAGTCTAGGTAGTAACCCTTTGTTTATATGTGTGACAAATATCATTTCCCAGTTTGTGACTTGTGATTTCATGTTCTTTATGGTATCTTTTAGTCAACATTAACTTAATTTTAAAATGATTGAGCTGATCCATCTTTCCTTTATCACTCTTTTTATGTTGTGGAAAGTTCTTTCTCCATCAATAAAATAAAGATAGTCTCTCTCCTCTACAGTCTTCTCTGTTACATTTCTTTCTTTTTTTTTTTTTTTTTAAAGATTGTATTTATTTATTCGACAGAGATAGAGACAGCCAGCAAGAGAGGGAACACAAGCAGGGGGAGTGGGAGAGGAAGAAGCAGGCTCCCAGCAGAGGAGCCCGATGTGGGGCTCGATCCCATAACGCCGGGATCACGCCCTGAGCCAAAGGCAGACGCTTAACCGCTGTGCCACCCAGGTGCCCCTTCTCTGTTACATTTCTACCTTTTACATTTAGATCTTCATTCCGGCTGGAATTGGTTTCTATATTTGGTTTATGGTAGGGGGTCCAGTTTTATTCTTTTCCATAGAGAAAACCAGTTGGCCCAGGGCCAATTAATGAAAAGCTATTTTCCCCACATTGATCTGAAATTCCATGTCAGACATTTCGCAGATGTCCATTTATACATGTCTGGGCCCCCTCTGCTTTTCCTTTGGTTTGTCTCTCCCCACACCAATACCACACTGTCTTAATTACTGTGCCTTTATAATGTCTTGATATCTGATAGAGCAAGTGGTCTCATCTTTCCTTTGCTATTTATGACCCATTGCACTTCCATATACATTTTATATTGTTTGTGAAGTTCAACCAGAAAAAACAATTTTTTTGAGAGGAATGGAAGTACACATCTATTTTAGGAAAATTGACATCTTTATGATATTGAGGCCTCTATTCCATAAGCAATGGTATATCTTTCCATTTGCTTGGACCTTTTTAAAAAATGTTTAAATAAATTTTCATAATTTTCTTCATAAAGATCTTATACAGTTTTATTTGATTTATTCTTTAAATACTCTATATTTTTTTAGATTATTGTAAATTGTGTCTTCTTAAATATCATTTTCTTAGTGTTTGTTACTGGTGAATAGAAAAGCAATTGATTTTTATATATTGATTTTATATACAGCCAACTTGCTACACTTTCTAATTTTAATAATTTGTTGATTATTTGGGGTTTTCTATATTATTTCTCAGTAATAGCAATTTTCTTCCTTCCCAATTCTTTTTTTTTTTATAAAGATTTTTAAATTTATTTATTGGACAGAGAGAGACACAGCAAGAAAGGGAACACCAGCAGGGCTAGTGGGAGAGCTGAGCAGGGAGCCTGATGCGGGCCTCGATCCCAGTACCCTGGGATCATGACCTGAGCTGAAGGCAGACGCTTAACGACTGAGCCACCCAGGCGCCCCTTCCTTCCCAATTGTTATATCTCATATTTCTTTTTCTTTCTTACTCCACTGACAAGTCTTCTACTCTAGTGTTGTAAAGGGGTAGTAATAAATGGTGTCCTTGGTGCTGATTTTAAAGAGAATGCTTTCAACATTTCTTCATAAATATTTTTGTATCTATTGAGATGATCACATTTTTCCATTAATTATAAATTATATTCATTGATTTACTGATATCAAACCAGTCTTGCACTCCTGGAATAAAACTATCTTGGTCATGATGGGTGATTCTTTTTATACATTTCTGAATTTTGCTAATATTGTGTTAAGATTTTTGTATCTTCATTCATAAATGAGATAGGCCTATAGTTTTCTTTCATTGTACTGCCATGGTCAGGTTTTAATTTCAAAATTATGAAAGCGTCATAAAAGGTTGGGGGCCAATGTATTCCTTCTTTTTCTGTATATTGGAATAGTTGTGTAAAAAAGAATATAGTGATATTCAGGTCTTTATTTTTGCTTCAGTTTTTGTTAAAATTCTCTAGGAATTTTTTCATTCATCTAAAATTTCAAATATTTAGAATGTTCATGAAATTTTTACTGTCTTTGAAATCTCTAGAACAACTAAAATTATGATCCTATGTTCTTTAATATTTATTTATGTCCTCTTTTTTCCTTAAAAAATCTTGCCATAGAGTTACTAGAGTTTCCAGTGTTTTAGAAGAATCTATATTTAGCTTTTTGATCTGCACTTGTTTGCGTTGTATTTCAATACGTCTGTTATTAATGATTTCATTTCTTTGAATTCTTTGGATTTTTTTTACTGATCTTTTTCTAATTTCTTAAAATACAGGTTAAAATTTTCCTCTACATAATGCTTTCACTATCTCCACACATTTTAATGTATAATATTTTTTTATTATTTATTTCTAAATATAATCTTATGTTTGAATTCTGTTTTGAATGAGTTATTTGTGTATTTTTTAATTTTTAAAGATATAAGGATTTTCTAATTATCTTTTTGTTACTGTTGTCTAGCACAATTACATTGAGTCAGTAAATGTTTGATGTAGCATATCATTCTTTTGAAACTGTTAAGACTTACTTGCTTTTGTCCAGCATATTGTCAATTTTTATAAATGCTCCCTGGGTGCCCCCAAACAAACACTGGATTTTGAAGCTGCTAGGAGTAGTGGTCTATGTATGTCTATTACACCGAGCTTGTCCATTATATGGATCAAATTTCCTCTATCCTTGTTTTCGAATGTTTGATCTGTCAGTTACTGCTAGAGATGTGTTAAAAATTTCCCACTGTTGTAGATTTGTTGCATTCTCTTTGTTAATACTTCTTATATATTTTCAATGTATTTTGTAAGTTACAGATGATTTTAAACTTGTTATATCCATTTTGATATGAGAAATACAGTTATTCAGGGAGGCTCACTTTTGGGCTATAGGTTATTTTTAGTTCAGTGATTCTGATTTTTATATTTTATAAAACATTTAATAAACCACACTTTATACAAAAAGGATTTTATTAACTTATTTAGCAATTTAGGGTTAAAAATATTCACATCCCTTGATGCTATTCTGAGATGCCATCTAAATGAAATAACCAGTAGATTAAAAGCTTTGTGTACCACAATACATATTTGTGGTGGTTGAAACATAGATTTATAACAACAGGAGAATGTTTAAGTAGCAGGGCAACCGGGTGGCTCAGTCACTTAAGCAACCGACTCTTGATTTCAGCTCAGGTCATGATCTCAGGGTCGTAAGATCGAGCTCCTCGTCACATTCCACACCAAGTGGGGAGTCTGCTTGGGATTCTTTCTCTCTCTCTCTCTCCCTCTGCTCCTCCCCCCTTCTTGCATGTGAGCACTCTCTCTCTCAATAAATAAATTTTAAAAATCTTTTTAAAAAGAATGTTTAAGTAGTTAAGACACATCTACATGATGGTATATTATAGTCATTAGAATCATTTATAAAGAATTTGTAATAGCACAAAATTATCACAGTGATTTGTAAATGAAGTAGAATATACTTTACGCTATAATTTCAATTACCTTAATGACAACCGTGGAAAAAATTCTAAAGGGAAATATCTCTAAATAGTAACATCAGTTGGTGACATTTGATTTCCCCCTTCCTTTCTATTATTTGTGTTTTCCCTATTTTCTGCAATTCTTTTACAGTTAAATGGGGGAAATAAGCTTAAAAATATGGACTCACAAATACATTTCTAACTAGTATTTGAGTTTACATAGTTTGTCTTTCATTCTGTTATGTTGTTATTGATATTTTTAAAATATCAAGATAGAAAAACCACCTAAAACGTGTGATAGGGATATGTGTAAAGTAAAAGTCAGTGTTAAAAATAGATGTCCTATTGTGCTTTCTCTCTCACAGACAGAAAACTGAGAGAAGAGAACCAGTTCATTTCTCCTGTGGTTTCCAGTCATATGAGCCTGTGGACAAAACCAACAACTATTGGATCCCTCAGCCCACACGTGGTAGAGTTCCCAAGAAAACGAAAAGGAAGTGATTCAGACCCATCCCGGTAAGTGAATTTATTCCTCTAACCCCATGAAATCTTTCATTCTAAGGAAAAAAAGGAAAGATTACTTTTTAAATCATTGATGATTTTCAGTTACACGGTAACATTTGGATAGGGACAAGTATTTATCCATCCAGCTGCCACCTGTCACCGATCTTTAACTTTCCAATCCAACTTTGAAGCTTATTAGATATCTGGGGGTGGGGGTTGGCACAGCTGGAGTCTGAAAGACATAAGAGCATAAGGTTAATTTGTTTAACATTTATGGTCACAGTAAGATACTTAACCTTCCTAATTGAATTGCTTAACCATGAGGAGAACATCTTCCTGCGTGTTTCCCTTACAATAATAAATAATGTTGCTTCCTACCTTATCCATCATTTATATAATAACCAACCCTTGGTCTCTGTGGCCAGTTAAATCATAAAACTCTTGTTTCCATGTTTATTAAGCCGAGTAGATAATAAAGTCAGTGTTGAGGATACTTGCTATCTCCTTGTTTATTTTTATTGCTTAATGCAGCTTGTATCCCCAAATACTCTTTACTAAACTTCCCAAAGCTAGGATTTGTATGGTGAAAATGATAAGGCAAAGTAAATGCTACGATCTAGAGTACTCCATCTTAGGCTGGTACTTTACATAAATGAGAAAGTTGATGATAGGTCTCCATGAATGAAGGGAAGAATTTTGAGTAGGGGGACAAGATGAGGACATACGGAAACAAGCTAGCTCTTTTTAAGCCTGTTCTTCTCAGTATGCTTTCTGATTATCTAAAACTCCCAAGACAGCAGAATCCGTGTTATTCAAATGCAAGTACCAATGCTCTTCTCAAGCCACGTATGAATGACTTGAAGGTTATCTACTGTTTTGGGTTGTCTGTATTCTCTTAGACTCTTCTATAAATGCGAATGATCATAAATAACTACAACTGACCAAGTGACTGTCTAGAACTGTTTACTGTTTTTCATCCTAAATTATCAGTTTGTGGTCACCACTCGCTCAGCTCAAGCTTCAAGTGATTCAGAATCATAAGCACCATTGCTCTTTCTTAGTATCTAAAGGAGATTGTGGCTGTCGAAGTGGAGCAGTGAGTAATAGACGTAACAGTTTTGTGCCACAAAGGGGGCGTGGTCGAGACCTCACAGTGGTGTGGGGAGTGAATGGGCAAGTGGGGTCAGTGGTGGGGGAAGTAATAGAAACTCGCAAAGTACTGGCAGATAATGATTTTTTTGGCAGAAGACAACAGTGAAGATTAGCCAGTTGCCCACAGTTTAGAAAATGAAGAAGCCAGGATGCTGAAATATCAAGTGGCTTGCCTAACATTGCACAACTAGTCAAAATGCCTGATTGTTAGTGTGGTACTTTCTTCATTACGCCCTGCTTCCTGTCTCTCTGCCGCTGGACAGGGTAGGGGACTTCGGGCACATGAGGATAACCATGTTGTCCATTTCCCAGCATGTATGGGTAGAAGTGACCCAAGACCTCCTTCCTTCCAGGTCAGGAATCATGACAGAAAAAGTGGTGGAAAAGCTCTCTCAGAATCCTTTTACCTATCTTCTTTCAACAAGGATAGAAATATCAGCATCCAGTGGCAGCAGGTAAGTTCTGGACTTCGATTTGACATAATTCCTGCTTGAAGAAGGAGTATAATGGCAGTAGACAGAGAGTATATACCCCACTGATTTGTTCATTCTCTACCTGAGAGCTTCTCCATTCTACCCCAATCCTTCCTTCATTCCACCATTTTCCATTCCTCTAAGGAAATGGTGGATGTCAAAGTACTTTATGGGTTTTACAAAGTACTGATTTTATAGCAGCCTTCCCAGAGACTCAGGGCATGAAAGCCAGTCAGTAGACATGAAGTTGATTCCATTGTTGGAGCCCCAGAATATTGGGTATTTTTAAACAAAGAAGAATGTATGAGAATGTTTACCATTTCTGCAGCACTCTTGGTTTTGAATGGAGAGCTGATTCTTTTAAAAGGGTCATGGGTGAAGATTCCCTGGAATGTAATCATTAAATATTTCTTGAGTACCTAGTATGTGATACCCAGTAGACTAAGAGGGAGAAATACAGATAAGACATAAGAAACATGTACAAATGAGAAAGATACAGATAATTATTACACATTATGATAACCGTCATAATACATACCCCAGGTACCGTGGCAATGAAGACAGTTGGGCATTTAAATAAGATTGAGATTAGGAGGGAAGGACAGCTTCCTGCAGGGGTTGACTTAAGCTAAGTTTTGTGGTTTGTTTGGTTTTTTTTAAGATTTTATTTATTTAGTTGACAGAGAGACAGCCAGCGAGAGAGGGAACACAAGCAGGGGGAGTGGGAGAGGAAGAAGCAGGCTCTGAGTGGTGCAGGGAGTCTGATGCGGGGCTCAATCCCAGGACCCTGCGATCATGACCTGAGCCGAAGGCAGATGCTTAACGACTGAGCCACTCAGGCGCCCCAACTTAAGCTGAGTTTTATATGAAGAATGGAAGTGAGCCGTTCAGAGCAGGAGTAGAGGAGGTATTTTAGGTAGAAGGAAGAACTGTGTAGAGGCCTAGGGCATGAAATATGAAACAACACTGCTAATCAGGAAACAAGTGGCTGGCACAATAGCGCAGGGGCGTACACAGAGGTGGGTGAGCTATGACGCTTGGGAGATGAACGTGGACTAGGTCAAAAATATCTGTTGAAATTATCTTGCATGCAATTAGGAAAATAGGATCTTAAGCATGAGAGGACTTGTCAGATTACATTTAAACAAAAATTGTGGGCCTTTGGACTTTTTTAATTTGGTAAAATATATATATAACATAAAAATTGCCATTTCAACCATTTTTTAACGTCTAGTTCAGTGGCATTAGTTACAGTCACAATGTTGTACAACCATTACTACTGCCTGTTTCCAAAACATTTTTATTACCCCAACTAGAAACTCTGTATGCATTAAATAATGTTTCGTACCTTGTTTCCTTCAGTCCCTGGTAACCTCTAGCCTACTTTCTAGCTCTATGATTTTGCCTATTCTAGATATTTTATATAAGTAGAGTCATGCAATGTTTGTCCTTTTGTGTCTGGCTTATTTCACTTAGCATTATATTTTCAGATTTCCTGTATGTTATAGCATATATCAGAAATTTATTCTTTTTTATGGCTAATATTCCCTTCTATGTAGATACCACATTTTTTAACAATGTTACTTACATTAATATCAGATGTACAACATAGTCAACGTCGCTATACATTATACTATGCTTACCACATAAGCTACAGTCTGTCACCATACACTGCTATTACAATATCATTGACAATATTCCCTATGCTGTGCCTTTTATTCCCATGACTTATTCATTCTATAAGTGGAAGCCCGGATCTCCCACACCCCTTCACCCATTTGCCCATCCCCCACCCTCCTTCCCTCTGGCAACCATTAATTCTCTGTATTTATAGGTCTGACCCTGCTTTTAGTTTATTCATTTGTTTTTTAGATGCCACATGAGTGAAATCATGGTATTTGTCTTTCACAGTCAGACATTTTCACTTAGCTTAATATCCTCTGGGTCCTTCCATGTTGCAAATGGCAAGATCTCATCTTTTATGTGGCTGTGTAATATTCGTGCATGTACGTGTGTGTGTACTACTTTTTTATCCATTCGTCTATTGATGGACACTCAGGTTGCTTCTATATCTCGGCTATTATAAATAATGTTGCAATAAACATAGGGGTGCATGTATCTTTTTGAATTAGTGTTTTGGTTTTATTGGGTAAATACCCAGTAGTGGAATTCTTGGATCATATGGTATTTCTGTTTTTAAATTTTTTGAGAACCTTCCATACTGCTCTCCACAGTGGCTGTACTAATTTACATTCCCACCACAGTGCATGAGGGTTCCATTTTCTGTACATCCTCTCCAACACTTGTTATTTCTCATTTGTTTTTAGTTATTCTGACAGATGAAAAGTGTTATCTTGTGGTTTTGATTTGCATTTCCCTGATGATTAATGATTAGCATCTTTCCTTGTGTCTGTTGGCCATCTGTATGTCTTTGGAAAAATGTCTTTTCAGGTCCTCTGCCCATTTTTAAATCAGACTGTTTATTTTTGGGGTGTTAAGTTGTAGCAGTTCTTTTTTATTTTGGATATTAACCCCTTATTAGATATGGAATTTGCAAATATCTTCTCCCATTTAGGTTGCCTTGTTATATTGAAGCTGCACAACAGCTTTTTATTTTGATGTAGGTCCAGTAGTTTATTTTTGCTTTTGTTTCCCTTGTCTTAGGAGATGTATCTAGAAAAATATTGTTACAGCCAATGGCAGAGAAATTACTGCCTGAATTCTCTTCTAGAATTTTTATGGTTTCCGTTCTCGCATATAGGTCTTTCATCCATTTTGAGTTTATTTTTGTGAATGGTGTTAGAAAGCATTCCAGTTTTCCCAGCACCATTTGTTGAAGAGATTTTCTTTTGCCCATTACATATTCTTGCCTCCTTTGTCATAGATTAATTGACCTTATAATGGTGGGTTTATTTCTGGGCTCTTTATTCTATCCATTGATCTATGTGTCTGTTTTTGTGCCCGTACCATACTGTTTTGATTACTGTAGCTTTGTAGTGTATCTTGAAATCTGGAACTGTGATACCTTCAGTTTTGTTCTTTTTCAAGATTGCTTTGGCTATTTGGAGTCTTTTGTGGTTCCATACCAGTTGTAGGATTGTTTGTTTTAGTTCTGAAAAATGCTGTTGGTATGTTGATAGGGATTGTGTTGAATTTTTACGTTGCCTTGGACAGAATGGACATTTAAAAAAAAATTTTAGATTCAATTAGCCAACATATAATACATCATTAGTTTTTGATGTAGTGTTCAATGATTCATTGGTTGCGTATAACAATATTCTTTACTTCCATGAACATGGAATGTCTTTCCATTTATTTGTGTCATCTTTAGTTTCTTTTCATCAGTGTTTTAGTTTTCAGAGCATGGGTCTCTTACCTCCTTGGTTAAGTTTATTCCTAGATATTTTAGTCTTTTTGGTGCAATTGCAAATGGGATTGTTCACATAAAATCTTTCTGCTAGTTTATAACAAACTAGTGTATAAAAATGCAGTGGATTTCAGTATATTAATTTTGTATCCTGCAACTTTACTGAATTTATTAGTTTTAATAGTTTTTTGATGGAGGCTTTAGGGTTTTCTATATGTAAAATCATGTCATCTACAAATAGTGACAGTTTCACTTCTTCCTTACTGATATGATTGCCTCTTATTTCTTTTTCTAGTCTGATTGCTGTGACTAGGACTTCCAATATCATCTTGAATAAAAGTGGTGAGTGGACATCCTTGTGTTGTCCCTGGTCTTAGAGGAAAATCTCTTAGCCCTTCACCACTGAGTATGATGTTGACTTTGATTTTTTCATATATGGCCCATATTATGTCGAGGTATGTTCCTTCTAAACCCACTTTGTTGAGAGTTTTTATCATGAATGGAAGTTGAATTTTGTCAAATGCTTTTTCTGAATCTATTGAGAAGATCATGATTTTTTTAAAAAGATTTATTTATTTTAGAGATAGAGATTGAGAGCATGAGGGGGAGGGGCAGAGTGAGAGAGAGACAAGAAGAGTCCCCACTGAGCAGGGATCCCTACATGGGGTTTGATCCCAGGACCCTGAGATCATGCCCTGAGCTGAAACCAAGAGTTGGATGCTTAACTGACTGAGCCACCCAGGTGCCCTGAGAAGATCATATGATTTTTATTCTTCGTTTTGTTGTTATGTATCATGTTGGTTGATTTGCAAATATTGACCCATCCTTGAATCCCCAGAATAAATCCTGTTTGATCATGGTGAATGATCTTTTTAGTGTATTGTCGAATGTGGTTTGCTAATATTTTGTTAAGGATTTTTACATCTATGCTCATCAGAGATATTGGCTTATAGTTGGGGTTTTTTTGTGGTGTCTTTGCCTGGTTTTGGTATCAGGATAATGCTGGCCTCATAGAATGTATTTGGAAGACTTTGTTCTATTTTTTGGAATAGATTGAGGAGAATAGGTATTAACTCTTTAAGTGTTTAGAATTCACCTGTGAATCCATCGGGTCCTGCTTTTTTTTTTTTTTTTTTTTTTTAAGAGAGAGAGTGTGAGTGGGTTATGGGGGGGTGGGGTGGAGATGGAGAGAGAGAATCCTAAGCAGGCTCCATGCTCAGCAAAGAACTCGATATGGGGCTCAATCTCACATTTTTTTTTAATTACCAATTCAATTTCAGTACTAGTAATTGGTCTGTTCAGATGTTCTGTTTTTTCCTGATTCAGTTTTAGAAGACTGTATGTTTCTAGGAATTTATCCATTTCTTGTAGCTTGCCCAATTTTTGTAGTATTTTCTTATAATCCTTCCATATTTCTGTGGTGTTCTTATTTTTCCTCTTTGTTTCTAATTTTATTTATTTGGGTCCTTTCTCTTTTTATTCCTTGATGAGTCTGGCTAAGGGTTTATCAATTTTGTTTATCTTTTCAAATAACCAGCTCTTGGTTTTCTTGATTTTTTTCTTTTTATTTTTTTAGTCTACATCATTACATCATTTATTTCTGCTCTGATCTTTATTATTTCCTTCCTTCTACTCATCTTGGGCTTTGTTTCTCTTTTGCTAGTTCTTTTAGATGTATGGTTAGATTGTTTGAGCTTTTTTCTTGGTTTGTTTCCTTTTTTTTTTTTTTTTTTTTTTTTTTTTTTTTTTTGAGGTAGGCCTGTATTGCTATGTATTTCCCTCCTGGAAATGCTTTTGCCATGTTCCAAAGATTTTGGACTATTGTATTTTCATTTTTCTCTCTTTCTTAATTTTCTCTTTGATTTCTTTGTTGACCTATTGTTATTTTGCTTCCATGTGTTTGTGGGTTTTTTAGGTTTTTTTTGGTGATTGATTTCTAGTTTCATGTAGTTGTGGTTAGAAAAGATGCATGGCATGGATTTCAATTTTCTTAAATTTATTGAGACTTGTTTTATGGCCTCACAAGTGATCTATTCTGCAGAATGTTTCATGTGCACTTAAAAAGAATGTGTATTCTAAGGAAATTCAAATCAAAACCACACTGAGATACCACCTTACGCCAGTTAGAATGGCAAAAATAGACAAGGCAAGAAACAACAATTGTTGGAGAGGATGTGGAGAAAGGGGATCCCTCCTACATTGTTGGTGGGAATGCAAGTTGGTACAGCCACTCTGGAAAACCGTGTGGAGGTCCCTTAAAAAGTTAAAAATTGAGCTACCCTATGACCCAGCCATTGCACTACTGGGTGTTTACCCCAAAGATACAGACGTAGTGAAGAGAAGGGCCATATGCACCCCAATGTTCATAGCAGCAATGTCCACAATAGCTAAATCGTGGAAGGAGCCAAGATGCCCTGCAACAGATGACTGGATTAAGAAGTTGTGGTCCATATATACAATGGAATATTACTCAGCAATCAGAAAGAATGAGTTCTCAACATTTGCTACAACATGGACGGCACTGGAGGAGATAATGCTTAGTGAAATAAGTCAAGCAGAGAAAGACAACTATCATATGATTTCTCTCATCTATGGAACATAAGAACTAGAATGATCAGTAGGGGAAGAAAGGGATAAAGAAAGGGGGGGTAATCAGAAGGGGGAATGAAACATGAGAGACTATGGACTATGAGAAACAAACTGAGGGCTACAGAGGGGAGGGGGGTGGGGGAATGGGATAGACCGGTGATGGGTAGTAAGGAGGGCACATATTGCATGGTGCACTGGGTGTTATACACAACTAATGAATCATCGAGCCTTACATCGAAAACCGGGGATGTACTGTATGTGACTAACATAATATAATAAAAAATCATTATTAAAAAAAAAAAAAGAAAAAAAAAAAAGAATGTGTATTCTGTTATTTTTAGATGGAATGTTCTGTATATATGTGTTAAGTCCATCTGGTCTAATGTGTTGTTCAAAGCCATGGTTTCCTTATTGATTTTCTGCCTGGATGAAATACCCATTGATGTCATCATTGTATTACCGTCAGTTTCTCTATATTCATTAATGTTTGCATTATGTATTTAGGTGCTCCTATATTAGATGCATGGATATTTACAATTGTTCTGTACTCTTGTTGGATGGATCCCTTTATCATTATGTAATGGCTTTCTTTGACTCTTGTTACAGTCTTCGTTTTAAAGTCTATTTTGTCTGATACAAGTATTCTTACCCCAGATTTTTTTTTTTTTACCCCACTTTCATTTGCATGGAATATTTTTTTCTATCATTTTGCTTTCAATCTATATGTGTCTTTAGGTCTGAGGTAAGTCTTTTGTAGAGCATTTGTTTTTACCCGTTCTGCCACCCTATGTCTTTTGATTAAAGCATTTAGGCCATTTATATTTAAAGTAATTATTGGTAGGTATGTACTTATTGCCATTTCGTTATTTTTTTTATGGTTGTTTTTGTAGTTCTTCTCTTGCTCCCTTTCTTTGTGATTGATGAGTTTCTGTAGCATTATGTTTGGCTTTTTTTTTTTTCCTTTTTTTTGTGTCTATTATAGGTTTTGGGTTTGTGGTACCATGAGGTTCATATACAACATCCTAAGTACATAGCACTCTTTTTAAGTTGGTGGTCATTTAAGTTCAAACACATCCTAAAACAAAAACAAAACACACCTTATTTCACCCTTTCCTTCATGTTTTATGTATATGCTGTCATATTTTGTATCTTTATTCATAATTTTCTAACATCTAATTATGGCCATTTCTTTTCCACTTAAAGAGGTACCTTTAACATTTCTTGTAAGGCTAGTTTAGTGGTAATAAAATCATTTTGGGGGGAACTTCAATTCTGAATGATGCCCTTGCCAGGTAGAGTATTTTTGGCTATAGGTTTTTTCCATCAGTACCTTGAACATATCATGCGACTTTCTTTTGGCCTGCAAAGTTTCTGCTGAAAACTCAGCTGATAGCCTTACAGGGTTTTTCTTGTAGGTAACTGTTTGCTTCTCTCTTGCTGCCTTTGAAAGTCTCTCTTTATATATTTATTTTTAAAGTAGGCTCTGTGCCCAGTGTAGGGCTTGAACTCACGACCCTGAGATCAAAAGTTGCATGCTGTACTGACCGAGCCAGCCAGGTGCCCCCAAAGTCTCTCTTTAACCTTTGACATTTTAATTATGTGTGTTGGTTTGGACCTCCTTGGGTTCATCTTGCTTAGAACTCTGTGCTTCTTGGACCTAGATATCTATTTCCTTCCCTATGTTAGGGAAGTTTTCAGCTATTACTTCTTCAAATAAGTTTTTTTCCCTTTCTCTCTTGCTGCTTCTTCTAGGTCCCCCATAGTGAAAATATTTTTTCACTTGATGCTGTCCAAGAGATCCTTTAATCAACCTTCATTTGTTTATTATTTTCTCTTTTTGTTGTTCAGCTTGTGTGCTTTTCATTAGCCTGTCTTCCAGATTGCTGGTATATTCTGCATCCTCTAATCTACTGCTATTTCTCTCTCATGTATTTTTTTATTTCAGTTACTGTATTCTTCAACTCTGATTGGTTCTTTTTTTACATTTTTTTATCTCTTTATTGAAGGTCTCACTGAGTTTATTCACTCTTCTCTCCAGCCCAGTGACCATCTTTATGATCATTACTTCAAATTCTTTATCAGGCATATTGTTTATCTCCATTTCATTTAGCTCCTTTTTCTGAGGTTTTGTCTTGTTCTTTCTTTTGGAGCATATTTCTCTGTCTCCCCATTTTGCCTGACTTCTATGTTTGTTTCTTTGAATTAAGCAGAATAACTACTTCTAAATTTGAAGGAATGGGCTTGTGTATGGTCATCCCCTATGTAGACCTTGTGTGCTTGGTGACTTTCACTGGCTGGAGATGTGGCTGGCATGGGCTGGGTGTCCCGGGACTCTCCACACAGTGGGCACGCTGGCAGGATAGGTGAAGTGGGTACAGGTCAGTGTGGTCCCTGAGCTCTCCCTGCAGCAGGTGCCCTGGCAGAATAACTAAAGCTAGAGTGGGTACATGCTGGGGTGTCCCGAGGCTCTACACCCAGAGGGAAACTTAGCTGCATAGCTGAAGCTGACGTGGATATTATTTGGGGTATCCCTGAGTTCTCCACACAGAGGGCACCCTAGCAGAACAGGGGAAGCTGAAGTGGGTGTATGCCAGGGGATCCCAGGGCTATTCATGCAGTGGGCATCCTGTCCCAACAGCTAAAGCTAAAGCTGTTGGAGGTCAGAGTGTTTTTCAGGTTCTATACAGA
This sequence comes from Ursus maritimus, assembly GCF_017311325.1. Classification (NCBI taxonomy): domain Eukaryota; kingdom Metazoa; phylum Chordata; class Mammalia; order Carnivora; family Ursidae; genus Ursus; species Ursus maritimus. The sequence continues at coordinate 25,203,800 of NW_024425119.1, forward strand.
GGGCACTCTGGCCGGATGACTGAAGTGAATGTAAGCCAGGATTTCTGGGAGCAATACTTGCAGGGGCGTCCTGGTGGGGTGGCTGGAGCTGAAGCAGTGTGTGGACCAGAAGACCCTTGAGTTCTTTGTACAGAGGGTGCCCTGGTAGGATAGCTGAAGTGGGTGCAACAGGTATGTTTTAGGACTCTCTGTAGAGAGAGTGCCTTGGAGGGGTGTCGGCTGGAGCTGAGGCAGGGGTACATGCCTGGCCAGGAAGGGGCCTGGGGTACTCTGCACAGGGGTTGCCATATATCACATTTTGTTTACCCATTTATCTGTTGGTGGGCATTTAGGTTGTTCCTATCTTTTGGCTACTGTGAATAATGCTAATATGTACATTGACATACAAGTGTCTGTTTGAGTCCTTGCCTTAAATTCTTTTTGGTATATACCTGGGACAATTGCTGGGTCATATGGTAATCCTATGTTTAGTTTTTGAGGAACCACAGACCTGTTTTCGACAGTGGCTGTACCATTTTACATTCCCACCAGCAATGTGCTAGGAATCCAGTTTCTCCATATCCGTGCTGACACTCGTTATTTTCCATTTTTAAAAAGAATATAGCTATCCTACCAGGTGTGAAATGGTACAGACTTACATTCTCAAAGAATCACTCTGGGAAGAGCATGGAGGATAGGCTGAAGAAGGAAAATCCAGGAGGCAGAGAAAATAGCTGAGAAGTTCTTGCTAGGGTTTGTTTTCAGAGCACTGGTCTAAGAGAGTGGTCCTGGACAGCAGGGCATGGAAAGGGAAGGGCATGTTATGACACATTGTGTCATAACACATTTAAAAGAGAATTCATGATTGTTGGTTAAGGAGAGCAGGCATACAGGAAGTGTCCAGAATGATGATATACGCTGAGATCAAGGGACAGACGGTGAATTCAGTTTTGGACACAATGAGAACATGGTTCATTCTGGGATCTTCAACTGGGCAGTTGGATATGAGGGTCTGGAACTTTGGGGTGACACCTGGTCTGGAGATGGAGAGTCACATGTCACTAATGTTCAGAAAGCCATTGCAGTGATTGGCATGGAGGCAGTCACTGGGGGAAGTGTATGGAGTGGGAAGACTTGGGGGCTGAGGATATACTCTGGGGGGACTCAAGCCTAAACACTTTAAAGGGAGGAGGGAAATCCTACCCCAAAAGTGAGAAGACATGGCTCTGAAGTAGGACTAGTATCTCAGAAACCAAAGAAAGATGGTTTTAAAAAGAGGAAGGCATGAAAAGTAGCAAATCTGGAGAATGTTTTGATTGTATTTGCAATTACCCAGGTTTGTGCTGCAAAAAAGAAATGAATTGTTTGGGTAAGACATGATCGTGCCTTTTTTCTGTTCTACCAGGGACCATTAAATAATAGTATATTTGGATTTCATAAGTACAATAGGTTTGGATTTCACCATTTCTTTTGAGTTTTTTTTCCTTGTAGTTCAGTTGACAGTGTAATATTAGATTTGTTTGTACGACGTAGTGATTTGACAATTCCACACAGGACTTAATGCTCACTATGATAAATGTACTTACCATCTGTCACCCTATGATGTTATTATAATATCATTGACTGTATACCCTGTGCTGTACTTTGCATCCCTGTGACTCATTTATAACTGGAATTTTGTACCTCGTAATTCCCTTCACCTATTTTGTCCCTCCCCTCATCTACCTCCCTTCTGGTAACCACCAGTTTGGTCTTTGCATTTAAGAGTCTATTTTTGTTTGTTTGTTTTGATACCCTTGGAAAAATATTTTTAAAAATACATATTTTTGAAAACTCAGCCTGCATAATTTTTTAATGTTGAATGTAGTCTGTCACCATCGGTATATTTCATTGTAATAGTGGTCTGATGGTAATTACATTTCTTAAATACATGTACATACATATTCACACTCATATACATTTGGCATATTCTGCTAGAGAATATACTACTGTGAATATTAATATTGGCAAGTGATCGGAGTTTCCAGTTTTCAAGATATTTAATTAAAAAACAAATTTTAACAAATTAATTTCTTTTGTTGAAAGGTCTGAGATTTTTCATTCATTTTTAGGCTATTTTAATACAGCCACTACACAATTTTTGGTTAAGCCAACACATGTTTAAAAATTATTCTATTTTATATTATTCATATGACAATTACATTTCTCAGGATTTGCATGAGATGATTTTTAAGTAGAGCACCAATTACTGTACATTGTCAGTTAGCAGTTTTTGTTGCCCTGATGGGGATGATGTGCCTGTCAGCCTTAGGAAGAGAACTACCACTTGTGTTGACAGTAATAATCATTTCGGGTCATTAGGAGCTGAGGGTAGCATTTCTAACTAAAGACTTAATAGCGTTTAGGAATATGGTACTTAATCTCACCACTGATTTTTTCTTTCAAGAATTACATAAAAGCTGTTTCATGTAGTTTGACATTTTATCCTGCTTTTTTGTAGAATGGAAGATGGTGAACAACAAGTAAAAATGAAGTCCTTCAGGTACATTGAACCATTGAGTTTGGTAGATGGTGGGTGGAAAAGGTTGCACTTGCAAACCTTTAGCCAAAGTAAAAGGTGACGTCAAGATAGAATTGACTCACGAATAGTAGGTTTTTCTCATTCGTCATGCTCTGAAAAGTGGTGATTATCAAGTACCTGTTAGCTTTTCTGTCTACTTGAATAACATTTGGTCTTAAATTGCCTTTAAATTTTTCTTAGAGGGACTGTTTATTAAAATATTTTCTTTAGGCACTGGAGAGAAGCTGATTCATGCTGTAAACAAATCACAGTTACTTCTGAGGAGCGTCTGGTTGTTAGGAATTCATCCGCATGAATTCTTTGTCAATCGTTTCAACATCTTCTCAACGTCAACAAAATTTTTCCTACATCCGGCAGCATGGCCAGATCTCAGTTTTGCTTTTATTTCATTTATTCTGGCTTTTGATATGATTTACAAAACTCTGACAGGGGTCAAAGTGGCAGTAACTACACAGAATTAAGAGCCAGACCCCTGCTGCAGAATTATCAAGCAGAGAACCAGCTTCTGGTAAATACGCCTTGCCCTAATACAGTTCTTCAGAAATCTTTTAGGTGCATCTCCTTCAAGTAAAGGGCTTTATTAAAAAACTAGCTATTTTATCTTCCTCTGGGTTTCCTAGCTCCCACCATCATCACTCATTGTTCTCCACAGGGCCTTGCTCCCGCCTGTTCTCACCTGCCTCTAACCCCTACCTCTGAGACAGAACACCCCGTCTGCTGGACATTCCTGGAATCAGGCAGCTCTGTCCATTGCTAGTGTCCGTGCTAGTGGGTAATACTGGTAGAAACGAGAGGTGATAATTCTAGCAAGAGGATAACTATGACATTCTTCTAATCATAAAATTTTAATCTAAAAGTTATGAATGGACCAAAGCATGAGGATATAGCTAAATTTTATGTGAACGTACATGTAACTTGAATTCTATCCAGTTCACTCAAAAGTACATATTTTGTTCCAAGAGTGGCATTACCCAAGGGTGAACGGTTGGGGGGAAGGGGAATATTATCTCCATTGGTTTTCATTAGTGTTCTCCCCTCCTCTACTCTTTTATGTGGAAAAATTACATTTTCTTTCATCTAATTTCATCTAAAGTTGCCATAAAGACAGGTCAGAGCAAGTCTCCTCCTTCTTTCCCATCAGATTGTCCTTTTTAAACTCTTCTTATGTAGAAATCCTGGAGGTGCCATGATCGAAGTGCCATAGGTGAAACAGACAGATATTTACAGTTAAGTGTGAAGAGTGAAAGAGCCTAACGCAAATGTAAGATATACAATTTTCCCCGGCAGTTTACCATCTGTGAAAAAAGGTCTTATCAATGGCCTCTTCCTGTTAATTGGCAACGTTTTTCTTTCCTTGTGATGTATTCAATAATACTGAATTTCCAACAGATGGTGGCTTAGGTCTGGTGACACGGTAGCAGTGCAGATGACACTGAGGCAGCTGAGAGAGGAAGGTGATTCATCCTGTAGTAGTCACAGACGGTTTCCCGGAAGAATAACAGAGCTGGGTTTTGAAGAAGGAAGAGGATTTTTCCAAGAATATAGAAGGGAAGGAGATTCTAAGCTTAGCAAAGAGCAAGTCAGAGGAGATATGAGGTGACTTGGCATGTGTGAGGACTAGCAAGTCGTTTGGCATTGCTCCAGAGTGACATGTGGAGATGTAGGGAACGCACAGAGAGATGCAGCTGGAAAGGAAGGCACAAGCCAGGTCATGGAGAACCTTGGGATGTCATGAGGAAGTTGGGCCCTTCCTCTTAGGAAGTGAAGATACATTTTAGCAGTTTGATACAATGGAATTAGATGACTTCATTTGTTTTCGAGTGATAATTCTGGAATTCTAGAAGTGGTTTGTATAGACTGGAAGACACTAGAAGTATAGCAGATTAAAAGGCTTTTGGGGTAGTGCAATGAGCTATCACCTAATGAATTAAGGTGGTGGCAGAGTGAATGGGGAGGAAGAGAAGACCTATATAAGAACCATTTTAAGAACTAGAACCTACAAGAGTTTGTGATTATTTGGCTCTTCAGAGTGAAGAAGAAGGAAGGGTCTAGAACGAGCCTGGTGATATCGGCAACCAAGATAAACTCTACAGGAGTAAATCAGGGGTAAAGGAGGAAGGAGAAATAAAATGGGGGTACATTGTAAAGAATGTATTCAGAGTGGGCTTCCTTGAGTTTTAAGGCACTTGTGAATCATTTAGGTGTGTAGTTCAAGTTTTGAAGGTCAGGAATGGGGCGAGGTATGAACGAGATAGGGATTTAATGGTAAGTAGAGTATGAACAGTTGTAAAGCTTTGAGAGAAGGAGCTATCTCAGGGTGAAGCTGTAGGGTGAGGAAAGAGTAGAGCCAAGTTGGGAATCTTGGGGACACCACTATTTAAGGCAAGAGGCAGAGCTGATAAAGAGACTAAGGGGACTGAGCGGAGCAGGGAGGGTGGAGGAGCAGGAGAGGGTCACAGGAGCCAGTGGAAGAATGAGTGTCAGTACCGTCAAATTCAAGGCAGCGATCAGCAAGGAGTTGCATAAAATAAGGATGACCTCTGCTAGAAATAGTGTCAGTGGGGCAGGGTTTGTGGAAGGTTGATTTTAATAGATGGAAGGGTGCCTGCTTGAGAAGTGGAAAGAGTGGAGATGGTGTTCTTCCAGGAAGCTGGCTGAGAAGGGAAGACGGTAGCGAGGTAAAAACCCCTAGGAGTGGGGAAAGGTGGGTTCTTTTTCCCCACAGGGAGAGATTTGCACACATTTGCAGCCCCGTGGGAAGCTGCTGGGGAGGAGAATGAAGTGACCATGCTGAAGTGAATACCGGCGAGGAAGCGTTGGGTAGCCTTCTAAGACTGAGGGAAGTTCTAAAATGACCCATGTGGCTCTCAGACACCTCTTAGTTCTTGAAGATTTCTGGAAAGAAGCTAGGGAGGAAGGAGCGGGGGTCGTTGGTGGGGTGAGAGACAAGCACCGTTCCTGTGCTTAGCAGCTCCCTCCTCATCCCCGACCCGGAAGTGCAGGGCCAGAGCTGGAAGCAAGGAGGGCGTGTTCGCAGGCCTCCAGCCTTGCCTCCAGGGTAGCTGGGTCTGCTCGATGTGAAGAATGAAGGAGGTTCTTTTCCTTCTTAGAGAAGCTCACAGCCAAACCGAAAAGCGGAGGAGAGATAAAATGAATAACCTGATTGAAGAACTGTCTGCAATGATCCCTCAGTGCAATCCCATGGCACGTAAACTGGACAAACTTACGGTGTTGAGAATGGCTGTCCAACACTTGAGATCTTTGAAAGGTGAGTTCACAAATGGCTTCCGCATTTGGTCTTTTTGTTTTGTTTTTAAAGATTTTATTGATTTGAGACAGAGATAGCGAAATAGTGACAGAGAGCATGAGCAGGGAGGAGAGGGAGAAGCAGGCTCCCCTCTGAGTGGAGAGCCCGATCCCAGGACCCTGGGATTGTGACTTGAGCCGAAGGCAGACACTTAACCAACTGAGCCACCCAGGCGCCCCGCACTTGGATTCGTGAAGTCCTCCCTGTAACAGGTCCCGGATTCATTTGTTTTGTTGTTATTGGCTCCTAAAATTCTATACAGATGTGTCTTTCAGTTTTATAGGCATCAGTTTGTTTCTAGGCATCAATTTTGATGCTCATATTCCGTAGGTGGAGAGAATACTAATCTGAGTATTGAAAATCTTGGTTTCACTAAAAGCTTTATCTTAAATGCACACAGTATGGCTTTCCATGTGTGTCATCTTCACTGTCTTTCATCAATGTCTTAGAGTTTTCAGAGTACAGTCCTTCCACTGCCTCGGCAAAATTTATTCCTAGGTGCTTTATTCTCTCTGATGCAATGGTAAATGTGATCTCTTAATTTCTCTTTCTGCTAGTTTGTTAATAGTGTATAGAAATGCAATGGATTTCTTTATGTTAATTTTGTATTCTGCAACTTTACTGAATTCATTTATTAGAACGAATAGTTTTTTGGTGGAGTCCTTAGGATTTTCTATATGTAGTATCTTGTCATCTGCATATAGTGAGAGTTCTACTCCTTCCTTACCAATTTGGATGCCTCTTATTTCTTTTTCTTATCTGATTGCTGTGGCTAGGACTTCCAGGACTATGTTGAATAAAAGTGGTGAGAGTGGGCATTCTTGTCTTCTTCCTGATCTTAGAGGGAAAACTTTCAGCTTTTTACCACTAAGGATGAGGTTAGCTCTGGGTTTGTCATTTATAGCATTTATTATGTTATGTTCCCTCTCTACCCACTTTGTTGAGTTTTTCTGAGTGTTGAATTTGTCAAATGCTTTTTCTGCATCTGTTAAGGTGATCGTATGATTTTTATCCTTCATTTTATAATGTGTGTTATGTTGATTGATTTGTAGATACTGAACCATCCTTGCATCTCTGGAATGAATCCCACTCGATCATGGAGAATGATCCTTTTAATGTATTGTTAAGTTTGGTTTGGAAATATTGAGGATTTTTATGTTCATCAGGGATATTGGTTGGTAATTTTCTTGTTTTGTAGTGTCTTCGTTTTTGGTATCAGGGTAATGCTGGCATCATAGAATGAATATGGAAGTTTTCCTTTCTCTTCTATATTTTGGAATGATTTGATAAGGGTAGGTATTAACTTTTCTTTAAATGTTTGGTAGAATTCCCCTGTGAAGCCATCTGGCCCTGGACTTTTGTTTATTGGTAGTTTTTTGATTACTGATGCAATTTCATTGGTGGTAATTGGTTTGTTCAGATTCTTTCTTCCTGATTCAGTTTTGGGAGATTGTAGATTTCTAGAAATTTACCCATTTCTTCTAGTTTGTCTAATTTTTTTGCGTAACTTTTATAGAATCCTTAGGATTGTTGTGGTGTCGCTTGTAACTTCTCTTGCATTTCTCGTTTTGATTCTTTTTCTTGATGAATCTGGCTAAAGTTTTAACAGTTTTGTTTGTCTTTATTTCATTTATTTCCACTCTGATCTTTATTATTTTCTTCCTTTTACTGCCTGGGTTTTGTTTTTTTTTTCTAGCTCCTTTAGGTATAAAGTTAGATTGTTGGAGATTTTTCTTCTTTCTTGAAGTGGGTCTGTATCACTCTAAACTTCCCTCTCAGGATTGCTTTTGCTGCATCCAAGAGATCTTGAACCATTGTCTCTATTTTCATTCATCTCCATGTATTTTTTCCTTTCCTCTATGACTTGTTGACCCATTGGTTGTTTAATAGCATGTTTTCTGGCCTCCACACGTTTGTTTTTCCAGTTTTGGTTTTTTTTGTTTTTGTAATTGATTTTGGGTCTTTTTGTTTTTGTAATTGATTTTATTTCACTGTCGTAGTCAGAAAAAAATGTTTGATTTCAGTCGTCTTTTAATTTCAGTCTTCTTAAATTTATTGAGACTTGTTTCGTGGCCTAACGTTTGATCTATTCTGGAGAATGTTTCCTGTGCACTTGAATGTATATTCTCTTGTTTTGGGATGGGATGTTTTGTGTGTATGTATATCTGTTAAGCCCATCTGTTGTAATCTGTCATTCAAAGCCACTGTTTCCTTATTTTCTTCTGGGTGATCTATCCATTGATATAAGTAGGATGTTAAAGTGCCCACTACTATTGTGTTAATTTCTCCCTTTGTCTGTTAATGTTTGCCTTACATATTTAGGTGCTCCGGTGTTACATGCATATTTACAATTGTGAGATCCTCTTTTGAATCAATCCCTTTATTATTATGTAATGTCCTTCTCCATCTCTTATTCTAGTGTTTTAAAGTCTATTTTGTTGATATAAGTGTTTCTACCCCATCTTTTGTTTTGCTTTCATTTGCATGGAATATCTTTTTCCATTCCTTCCTTTTCAGCCTGTGTCTTTAGCTCTGAAGTGAGTCCCTTGGAGGCAGCATGTAATTGGGTCTTGTTTTGTTGTCCATTGAGTCACCCTGTGTTTTTTGGCTGGAGCATTACCTTTATTTACATTTAAAGTAATTATTGATAGGCACATATTGGCATTTTAAAAATTGTTTTCTGGTAGTTTTTATAGGTCCTCTCCATTCCTTTCTTCTTCTTTTGGTCCCTTCCCTTGTGATTTGAGGACTTTCTTTAGTGTTATGTTTGGATTTCTTTCTCTTTACCTTTTGTGTATGTATTATAGGTTTTCGGTTGTAGTAACCATGAGTTTCATCTATAACATCCTAAGTATATAGCAGCCTGTACCAAGTTGTTGGTCCCTTAACTTTGAACACATTCTACAAGCACCACATTTGTACTCCTCCGTCCACATTTTATACATATGCTGTCACATTTTACATCTTTTTCTTTTGTGTATCCCTTGACTCATTTTTGTAGATATTATTTTACTACTTTTAACTGTCATACTAGCTTTGCAAGTGGTTCATCTACCACCTTTACTGTATGTTGGTTTTTACCGCTGAAATATTTTTCTTTTATAATTTTCTTCTGGTTTTGGCCTTTTCTGCTTAAGTCCCTTTAACAAAAACTAGATATACTTAAATCACCTTCCTTAGATTTCTACATGCGGTAGAACAGTGGTTCCTGTACTCCAACTGGCTGAACACATGCAGATCTGGAGAGTAGGCAGTGGGGAAAAGAAAGTTCGGCCTTGATCCCTTCAATGCCAGGCAGAACAGTACAAGTGTGGGGAGACTGCTTGGCATGCTTCCTTTTGGGATGTGACAGGAGGTCTCATTTTCATAACGATCCATTGTGAAACAGGATTCTCTTTTACCCACAACTGGATCTTACATCAGTTGTATGCAATATTTCCCTTAAATCTTTTAGCAGTGAACATTCGCAGCCCCAGCTGAGGTCATTTGATTGCAACCCTAAAGTTACCCAACAAGTTTGACATTCGCAATGCCCGGAGGGAGGAGGACCTAAGGGAAAAGTCATGAATCCATCAACTAATTTAACAAACATGCACTGAGCATCAGGTAGGGTCCTGTCTGTGCTGGGAACTTGAAAAGGAAGGAACAAGATCTCTACGCTCTTGGGGTTCACGGTAGGCAAGGGAGACAGACCCAGGCAGAGATCATTAAGCCCAGGGCGATAAATGCTACAGTGGAAGTAGGAGTGGGGGGAGCAGCAAGAACAGCTCAGTAGGGAGGACGTACTGTCTCAATCCGGGGCAGATTCCTTGCACCAGAGCACAGGTTTTTGCCATTGGCCCTTCTGAGGTGGTCAAGGACTCCTCACATCCTGAGTGGACCCTTTAGTCAGTGCTTAAGGAGAGGACCTAAGACACCTGGGTCTGCCTCCAGTGCCCTTACCGGAGTAGACCCCCCAACTTGCTCTGCAAAAGACCCCAAATCATCAGAGGACTGCATGTGGATCATGTTATTTTGGTCCCTACATAATTACTTTAAAGACAAATGGATCGTGAAATGAATTTTTGCACTACTTTAAACAGTGCTTCTCAAAGTATCTGGGTGGAGGACAAGTGTTACCCACCCCCACCCATTATAAAATACAGTTAATTCCTGGAAAAATGGTCATGGGCCGGGGTGCCACAATAGTGTCACATTTCCATAAAAGCATCTAAATTTTTTTTAAAGATTTATTGATTTATTTGACACAGAGAATTCGCATGTGCACAAGCCGGGGGAGTGGGAGAAGGAGAAGCGGGATCCCCGCTGAGCAGCGAGCCCGAAGATGGGCTTGATCCCAGGACCCTGGGATCATGGCCTGAGCCAAAGGCAGACGCTTAACCAACTGAGCTGCCCGGACACCCCCAAAAATGCATATTCTTCATTTCTGTACTCACCTGCCACAGTTTGCTGATGACGCTGGTCTGCAGACCACACTTGGAGTAGCCCTGCTTCTCAGCATGTGCCTTCAGAGCAACTGGGCATTCTGTGTGTGCAGTCATCATACTGGGGCTCAGTGGGGGTGCAGTGCTGCATGCATACAGGTCCCAGAGGCAATCTCCTGGGTTCAAAGCCTGGCTCCCTGATTTAATAGCTTGTGACTTTCAAGTAATTTCACATTCTAATCCTCAATTGCCTTAGCCGTAAACTAGGGCTAATGCATTTAACTAGGTAGGGTTGTTGTTAAGAGAAAAGAGTAACACCTATAAAGGGCAAGCACAGTGTTTACTCAGGGTGGGGGTGGGGGGAAGAGGAATAGCTACTGTGATTTTGAACATTTTAACCTAATGAACACTGTGCTAAAGGTAAGTGATGGTGGTTGCTTGTTTGTTATCTCTTGGGGCACCTAGCATCTGCCTTGGGCTCAGGTCATGGTCAAGTCTCCAGCTCAAGCCCCACATCAGGCTCCCTCTCTCTCTCAAATAAATAAAATCTTAAAAATTTGTTAGCCCTCATTGCACATGTACAGAATATCACAGCATGTGTTTTATACACACCTCAGCCTGGCTTCGGCCCTGCCCTTACCCCCCTCATTTTCTCCTTAGCATGTCCTCCCTCACTGCGTGGGCTTGCCCGTTCTGGCTGATTGACACAGATAGGGTATCCCCAGCATATTTCTGCCAACCTTAGGGCCAGACAAGCAGACAGCCCGGCCTTGCTCAAATTGATTTATGGCTGTACCCTGGCCCGAAACTCTGTATCTTTCGCTTTTCTCAACTCCCTCCCACAGGTCGCTGTGTAGTCGTTGTAATAACAAGAAATCATTTGAGTTCATTCTTGGAGGCCTACTTAGAAGATAGATTCCGAGAGAGATTTTCATTTGCTTATGCAAGGCTCATAAGGGTGCTACCAGTCTGAAAAAAACTTTATCAAGTAAGACTATGAGGTGTTTTTGATTTTCTGGGTTTTCCCCCCCCCCAGACTTAGGTATTTGGTGAATTTGAGCTGCAAATCCATCCAAGGGCCGATGTGTGGTTAAAATGTCCCAGGGTGGGGAAAACAACAACAGAAACCTCTCAGGGTATTAACCCATCTTTCTCTCGCAAAAGCAACTTCTCTTGTAGTCCTCAGAAAGAGGGACTTGAGGTTAGGAAAGATGAGAAGTTTAACAGAGGGGAAATTGGTTTACCTGTGAATTACCCTCGCCTGGAGATTATCTGGGGACAGGGTACCTTGGCTTGGTGGACTGTCTCTTGCGCCCCCTTGTGGCCACAAATGGCTTTCTCCTGTTGAGGTGGGTGGATGCCTTCAGGGCAAACGGAATTTGGTACCTCCCTTATTTCTCTTATTCAAACTTTTACCTAGGTCATGACCTGCTGGTTCCTCATTTTGCCAGCTGTTCAGTTAGAGACTTTTATTTTAATACAATAAACTGTGCTAAGGGCTTAAAATGAATTATTTCATTTATATTTTATACATTTTTATATATTATCAGAAGTCTCCTTATGATTTTTACCATTGGGTAAAAATGTGACATTTGGAAAATCTTATGAATCCATAGAAGTGATTAAAAGTTCCACAGTCTTCCTATTTAGGGTAATTCACATAATCAGGTTTTTTGGTTTTTGTGGGGGCGGGGGAAGGTTTGGTTTTCTGAGTAGGCTCCATGCTGGGCATGGAGCCCAACACAGGGCTTGAACTCATGACCCTGAGATCAAGACCTGAGCTGAGATCAAGAGTTGGATGTTTAACTGACTGAGCCACCCAGGTGCCCCTGAACAGTTTTAAGAAGCTAAGGAATTATAGATTCTAACTAGATTCTTGAATACTGTTGCATGTAATTATAGTGTTATAGAAAATATAGTTCTCTTTGGAAATCCAGCTCCTACTGTGTATACATTTAAGTATAAGTGAATAAATAGTTCCAAGGACTTACATTTTAAAAGCAGGACATCTTAATGTAGTACTATTGAAAGAATGATTACGATAAAGTTGTAGAATGTGCTAAAAGTACCAACTCCAATGTAGCGACAACAGAGCTCATTTTCCTTGAGCACTTACTATGTTTCCAACTCTATTTTCCATAACTTTTGGACTTATTTTTAGGTATGACAAATTCTTATGCAGGAGATAATTATAGACCTTCATTTATTCAGGATAATGAGCTCAGACACTTAATCCTTAAGGTAAGTCAAGAGTTATATTTGTCTAAGCTGTGTTTGTCCTTTCAGTTTTACTTGGATGGGAGGCAGATTTTCTTCAGTTTGCTTCCTGCTGCCAACACACAGGGCTCCCTAGTACACCATAGCTCCCTTCCTACAAAAATAAGTTGCTTAAGTAACCGTGTCTTAATTTGGGCTGATGAAAGTAGAGGCAGGATAGGCACTTTCCAAAGTATGGAACAAAGCTTGTCTTAGTCCTAAACTGACACTGCCTACTGTGCTCCCCTCCTCTGCCATGGGGTCTGCCCCCCTCCGTCACCACCTCCTTCAAAACCTTGTATTCTTTTCTCTTCCGGATCCTGTTCTCTGCACGTTAGCCAGTTACTGCTTAATGGGCTCTTACTCAGTGCTTTGACATTTCTGTTCTCATCATTTCATATGCATGGGTTTTCAGATTCGCTCGTCAAGACGTTTATTCTTCATGGAAAATATGACCATGTCATTGCTTATTCTGCCCCCAGGAGGTGATAAATGTCTTGCTCTTGTGCTATGACTCCTGGGATTTAAACCATAGTATCATTAAATAGAAAGATTCTTTATATATATACTTGCCCATTTTTCTTTTAATTTTTAAAAAAGCTCTTCTTTTATCTGAACAGCTGAATTTAAATATATTATTCCCGACAGGAATGTAAAGGATTTTTTTTTTGAAGAGCAACATTTTTAAAGTTAGCAAAATGTACAGTATGCTTTGGAAGCTTTCTCATCAATCTTTAAGTTTGTTTTTTTTTTTTTTTCAGTCCTAATATAACACTGGTTCTGCCCTTCTAGAATGTCTGCCTAACTCACCTCATGTTTGTTTCCAGGTAGTAGACATGAATCAAGGGAGTGCCCAGGGAAGTGCTAGACTCCTCCTGTGTCCATACATATCCATTTCCATATAGGTTGCTTCACAAGGGATATACTGGGCAGATTTCAATGGGAGTACCTGAGGCTAGAATTTTTTAAGTTTAGTTTTAAATGAGCAACACCTTATTATTCAAAAAGTGTATTGTAGGATGTCTTCTCTTTTCCTTGTCCCCACTCTACACCTCCCCTTCATCTCAGCACATCCTTGGGCGGTTGTTACTGCTGTGTTTGGAGACCTTTCTAGTCTCTATGTGCAGTATAGAATTTGGGATAGGTCATTTTCGTATTAGAAAATGTCTCAACCCAATATTCCATGGCCAAACTTGCCATGTCAAAACCTAGTTTAGACTGGGGTTCAATCTGATGTTCTTCATCAATCCTTTTGTAGCTTAAGAAAACGTCCTAATTTTACTAGCTCTATGACCACTCTTTGTTTTATTGCTACGGGAATTTTCACAGTATCTGCATGTGTGTAAGAAAGAAGATATTTAAAAATATTCACTTTTATATTTTTAAATCCTAGACTGCAGAAGGCTTCCTATTTGTGGTTGGATGTGAAAGAGGAAAATTTCTCTTCGTTTCTAAATCAGTCTCCAAAATACTTAATTATGATCAGGTATCCAAAACTGAGGCTATTTTCCACAGGATGTTTAATTTCTTTGAACACATATGTATTTCTGAGTTCTCTTCCTGAACTCTGGGCTGTGGGCACTTAGGTTCTGCTAGGTTAGAACTCCCAGAGAGATGGAAATGTATGGAAAGATGATGGGTTCTCATTTCTGATTGTGTTCCCTTCCTGACCTCCAGCAAGTTATTTTCCTGAGCTGCAGCTTTCTCTTATGCAAAAAGGGGAAATGATGATTACACCTGTCTCTTAGGATGTAAAGACAAAATAACTGGCACATTTGAGACTGTCTGAACAATGTTAGTTGTCCTTCTGTTTCCTCCAAAAGACAGCATTATTATTTACTATTAGGTTATATGCCTTGCATAACAGCTTTTGATCTAAGCTCTGGCAACAAACTCTAAAATTCATCTTTTATTTAACTACCTTTATAATCTCTTTCCTCCTCATGCCCGAGCACCATTTAATTTGAACTAGATACTCAAAAGCTCTAGCACTAACACGAACCCAACAGAGTGAATCAACTGGACCTGTGCTCACCTTTAAAATAGAAATCAGATAGACCACAGCTTTCCTCTTAAATAATTCCCAAGAATTTCACCTATATTCTCCCCAAACATGGGAATTTGGGAGATAGAAGATTCACGGATGAGTTGAATAACAGAAGAAGAGGCATTATGAGCCTACATACAGAAGGAGTAAGAACCAAATGAATCATGCAGCTGCTTATAGTGGTATTGGGGACACAAAGGCAGGTCAAGACTTGGTTGTTCCATTTCCTAACAGGATAGAACATCACACACACACACACACACACACACACACACACACACACACAGACAACTTACAGTTCAGGATAGCATTAGTTCTAGATTAGTGACATATCCCACTGGGCACTGACCTAGCATTTCAGACCATTCAAGAGACATACTGACTACTCAGGAAGACTTCGGAATCCCCATGCTGTAGGGTCTGCTCCTTAGCTTTTCAGATTCAGAAACCTGATTTGCTTTGAAGCATAGAGTTATGGGTAGGAACTTCTATTAACCAATCACACCGTAGAGTGATTTATAAAATGCTATTTTTTAAAATATGAGATCTCTAACTACCAAGCAATCCAGGCTACTCGTCCGTTTGTCCAGCTGGTCCATGTGTTCTATCTTCTATAAGAATGTCTACATAGGTAATAAAGTATTTCGCAAGACGGGTGATCACTGTGGGTCAGGGAAGGCTTCCTATACAAAGTAGAATGTCTGCTTAGGTGTTGAGCAGGAGAAGAGGAGGAAGACATTTCAAATTGAGGAGGGAGTCGGGAGTCAAAGCCAATTGGCCAGAGTGGCTAGGGAACTATGAGTTTGTAGAGAAGGGGTGGTGAGCTCTAGGTGATGAGACCATGCAAGCAAAGGCATAGACGTGGGAATGCTGTACATAGTGGGAGAAGTGGGAGGGAAATGGGAGGCGTTCTAGGTTGGATTTTGTTTTTTAATACTATAGTGATTTAAAAAAAATAAGTCACACCATAAAATTAAAGATACTTTGTGACTTCCATATTATAGTACAATCTCTTTACTTTTGCCAAGGATAAAAAAATTTAAAGTAAATCATAGTATGATTTAGAAGCAACAAGTGAATTGGGGGATTTTAACAAGAGTTCACTGAATATTAGCGATTAGGTGTTTGTGATCTGTGTTTCCAGATACAATTTTGTGTGCATGTTTTTTTATCTAGAAGTATCACCCTGCTTTTAACACTAAGTTAATGTCACACAGTGTAGTGGATGTATCTTTGAGCTTAAGGAAAAAGTCTTAACAGTATTTATGTGAAGAAATGTAGAAAAATTGTACTGATTTTCAACCTTATAAATATCTACCTTATAAATAGGCTAGCCTGACTGGACAAAGCTTATTTGACTTCTTACATCCAAAAGATGTTGCCAAAGTGAAGGAGCAACTTTCTTCTTCTGATATTTCACCGAGAGAGAAGCTGATTGATGCCAAAAGTAAGTGCTTATCCCAGCAGGTCCATAAGTTCATGCAAATATAATTATTACTTAAAAGCACAGCTATACAGTATTTTGAAAAATTAGCTAATTATGATTTTATCAAGAGGAGATTTAGTAAACTTTACAGAGTTCAAAAACAGAGTTCGAAAAACAATGTAACTAAATAGAGAATTCCTATATTCATATACACATACAAAACCAGATATATTCATATGAAGATGCTTTGGGGAGTACGTGATTGCTTCATAGTCACTCTTTTTCATAGGTTAGTAAAATCTTTATAAGAAAGTATCAGTTGGGATTTTAAAATTGCTGGGGTTTCCATTATTCAGCTATATGCTGAGAGATAGTTCTTTCGTATATGAGTTAGGTCTACTCAAAATGAAAGACCTTATATAATTGTACTTTGGAAGTGTAAATATTTTTATCTTCTTTGAAAATACCTCTCTGAAAATGCTTAGTGCCAAACAATTATTTATAGTATAAAGTAATGATGCTTTATGCCATTGATTACTACTATAAGTTGAGGGGTTTTTTTTTTTTCATTTAAAAATTTTTTAAATTTCATATTACCTTTGTTTCTACCCCTAGGGGGAAAAATGCAGGTAAACTACAAATGTTTATAAGTTATAAAAATAGGAGTACTTGGCATATGCTCTTTTTGGTATATTTCACTTTGTGGTTTACCATATAATGATGTCATTGCTTTAAGTAACCATTGTTCTTTTTCAATTTACAAAAAGAAAAGGTAATAGTTTTGAAATGTGTCTCCTAACATTTCCTATCATCTATATGAAAATATTCTTCTCTACCTGTTCTCTTGCCTCCTCCTGCTATGAAAGCTGGTTTGCAAGTTCACAGGAATTTCCACAGTGGAAGGACTCATGTGTATTCTGGCTCGAGGCGATCCTTTTTTTGTCGGATAAAGAGCTGTAAAATCTCTGTCAAAGAAGAGCATGAATGCTTATCCACCTCAAAGAAGAAAGGTATCATCGTTTTAAAATATCAAGTGATTTAAGGCATGGTTCTAGAATTAATGTCCTAAAAGCTTTCTATACAGAAAGTGTGTGATCAAGGCAAATACTTGAGGCCAAGAGCACCTAAGGAAATATTGTTTTTTTAACCAGAATTATTTAGATTGACTTGTCCTATCTTTCAAATTTATCAGGTAATTACAGGCCCTTTATTGCCCAAGATTTCAGAGGTGCTGTTGAAATTGCAATTTGGGGGCATTTGAATGGGAATAAAACTTTTATTATGAAATCCATTGTTTTAAAATATAAAAGTTAGGTCTTCTTAAAAAACTGCAATAATACAAGAGCCTGATTTGGTTAGTTTTGGTGAAAATTTAAGATGTTCCAGGTATAGTTTCAGTGCTTTTGGTTCTTTGGTAAATAGTTCTAGTTCTGTTTTCCTATGATTCTTTTACAGATTTGTCTTATTTACATTTTTAATTGATGTAACACTCATCTATTTTACTTGCCTGAAAAATTCTGGGGACTGAAAAATGTCTGACACTTTTTCGCCTAAGAACATCTTAACCTATTAGATATAGGATTTCCTATGCAAATTTTAATGTGAGATTTGCTTTCCCATCCTTTAAGAGGATATTGATACTGAGCTGCAAGATTCAATTTATTTACAAGTTTTGGCAAATCTTTTTTGGCAACCACCTAAGATGATAATCACTCAACACTCGCTTATTAAGATGTAGCTGTGCCAGATAGGGTCCTGTACTAAGTGTTTTCCTCCCCGTGAAAAACTATTCTTACCACTGATTTCGAATCAGGGAAGAAAGACTTGAAGAGTTTCAGTAACTTGCAGAAAAGGAAATCGGTGAAACAAACTGAGGGCCTCAGAGGGGAGGGGGGTGGGGGACTGGGATAGACCGGTGATGGGTATCAAGGAGGGCACGTATTGCATGGTGCACTGGGTGTTACACGCAACTAATGAACCATGGAACTTTACATCAAAAACTAGGGGTGTACTGTATGGTGACTAACATAAAAAAAATTTTTTAAAAAAGGAAATCCGTAAAACTCACACTTAAACCTAAACCCCCCTACTCTTACGTTACACTATAAAGAAACATAAGCAGAATGAATCAGCAGTCGTAAGAGAGGATCTGTTTGTAAACCATTAATTGCCGCTCTCGTGCCCTTGACTCTGAGTGGGCAAGCGTTGTCTACAGTCACTTGTAAGGCCTCCTGGGGTTGAAGTCACAGTTGATGAAGAGGCCGTGGAATCCAGCTCACTGGTATCAGATTTTGGTTCTGTCACTTACCAGCTCTGTGATTATGAACAAGTGTCTTAATCCCTCTGAACCTCCGTTTCCTTATGTATAAAACAAGATTATTCACAGCCTCGTAGGGCTCTGTGGAGTAGGTAAACGCTTCGACTCTGGAGTCAAACTGTTCAGGTTTGAATCCTAACTTGTGAGTAACTGTGTGACTTGGGATAAATTACTAAGGCCTTCTGGGTCTCACTCTTTTCAACTACAGAAAGAAAATAATAGAACCTCCCTCCTAGGGTGGTTATTAGGATTAAGTGAGTTAATACATGTGTTGTGCTTACCCTGGCTCCTAGCATAGTAACACTAGATAAATGTTAGGAGTGGTTATGAGTATTAGAAATAATGCACCTAAACTCTTAGGACACTGCAAGCAGATGGTGTTGGCATTACCTCAGGGGGCCTGTTTCCTCTGCCTTCCTTCCCAAGTCAGTCATGTTAATCTCCTATTAATCTTATATTTGACATGGCCATAGGATGTGGAACTTATCTCCAAGGGCAGGAATATTCCTTCTGTGTGGATGGTCCAAGGAGTCATACTCCATGTAGACCCTGGACCGTAGTGCGTTTTACCCTTAGGGTATAACTAGAGGTGAACCAATGCCATACTGAGTAGACCCAACCGTGAGTGAATCACCTAATCTATACAACAGTCCGTGTGAGAGAAAAACATGGGAGCCATGGCTGAAATCTCTGTGGTATTTAAGTTGAGCAAAGTCTTTATCAGTTTTTGTAAGTGTTTGTTTTAGAGATTACCAAATTAGGGAGTAATAGTTCTGGTCTAAGATGGCAACACAGGAAGACTCTGAACTCACCTCCTCCACAGACACCAAACCTACACCTATCTCTAGAGCAATTCCTCCTGAAGCAGCTCTGCGGGCTGACCGAACAGCTTCTGCACAATAAAAGACCACATGGAGAATGGCACAGTAACAAAGGGAAACCCTAACACCGAGAACTGTAGTGGGAAGAGGAAGTACTGAGGGACTAGGAATAGATCTGTCTGCAGTGGGGCATACAAAAAAGCCACAGTTTAAAAGAGCAACTAGAATACACAGGAACTAGCCCTACAACCCTGCCAAATGGCAGGGAGCTACTGGCACTCTCTCCAGGTCAGAGGGGCTGGTGAGCACCACAGTTTACATTCCCCCTCCACCTTCACCATATGGATGAGAGCAGGGTGTGGGTACCTGAGCTGGCCTTCTGTGTCAGTGAGCCCCAGGCCCCGAGTCCACAGCAGCCCTAAGGCAGCCCCACAGCTGTGCACAACAGGACATCCCTGGGCAGCACTCACTACAGCTCCAGCCGTCTTGCCAAGGTGACACAAGTGCAAAGCACCCTGGAACACTCCAGGTTCACTTCAGCTCCAGCTGGCTTGCTAGGGCATCCCCAGTGCAGATTGCTCTGGGACCCCACCCCACCAGGGTGCCCCTTGTGCAGACTGCCCTGGGAACACCTGGTCCATACCCATCCCCGCTCCATTTGCCCTGACAGAGCTATGCTGAATACCCCCATACTCTAATTTGTTCCCACTTCAGCTGACCACACATCTGTGCAGAATGCCCAGGGACTCCCCCAGCCCATGCCTATACTTCAGTTTCAGCTATCCTGCCGGGGTGCCCTCTATGCAGAGAGCCTCAGGACCCACTAGCTTGCACCTACCTTTATTTCAGCTGTGCTGCCAGAGTATCTTCTTTGTGGAGAACCCGGAGACCTCCTTAGCCTGTGCCCACTTCAGCTGTCCTGCCAGGGCACTCTCTGTGCAGATAGTCCTATGAGCACTCCAACTCATGCCTACTTCAGCCCTGGCCATCCTACCAGGGCACTCCCAGCATGGAGTGCCCTAGGACACCCCCTGACACCAGCTACAGTTCCAACCAGCCAGCCAAAGTCACCAGATACAAGTCTATACAGGCAATGACCATACATACACAAGACAATTCCTTCAGGTTTAGGAGAAATCGCTGTTCTGCCTATTTCATGGAAACGAACACAGAAAGTCAAGAAAAATGGGGAGACAGAGGAGCATGCTCCAAATGAAAGAATAAGACAAAACCTCAGAAAAAGAACTAAATGAAATAGAGATAAATAAGCAATATGCCTGATAAAGAGTTTCAAGTAATGGTCATAAAGATGTTCACCAGACTGGAGAGAAGAGTGGAAGAACTCAGTGAGAACTTCAACAAAGAGATAGAAAATATAAAAGAGAAGGAATCAAAGTTGAAGAATACAAAAACTGAAAGGAAAAATGTACTAGGGGGATCAATAGATTAATGGATACAAAAGAATGGATCAGCAATCTGGAAGATAGGGTAATGGAAAGCACCCAAGCTGAACAGCAAGAAGAAGAAAGAATTTTTAAAAAGGGGCAATAAGTAAAGGAACTCTTCAACAACATCGAGCAAACATTCATTCACATTATTGGAGTCCTAGAAGGAGAAGAGAGAGAGAGAAAGGAGCAGAACACTTATTTGAAGATGTAAGAGCTGGACAAGTCTCTATTCCAGGGAAGGAATAGACCAAGGAGGTCTGCATCAAGATACATCATAATTAAAATGTCAAAGATTAAAGAGAAAGAGAAAATTTTAAAAGCAGCAGGTGCTGAAAGGTAGAAAAAAACCCTACAACAAAGAATACTCTACCTGGGAAGGTTATCATTAAGAATTGAAAGAGATAAATAGTACCCAGACAAACAAAAGTTAAAGGAGTTCATCACCACTAAACTGGCATTATAAGAAAAGTTAAAGGGACTTCTTGAAGTGGAAAAGAAAAGGCCATACTTATGAATAACAAGATGTAAAATATGACAACATATAAATATAACATGGGGGAGGAGAATAAAAAATCTTTCAGAATGTGTTCAAACTTAAGTGACCATCAACTTAATATAGACTGCTGTATACTTAAGATGCTATATATAAACCTAATGGTGACCACAAACCAAACATCTGTAATAGGTACATAAAAAATAAACAGAAAGCCAGGCATAACACTAAACGTCATCAGTCGTAAGGGTAGAGAGCAAGAGAAGAGAGGAACAGAGAAGAACTACAACAACCAACAGAAAACAAACAAAATGGCAGTAAGTACATACCTATCAATAATTACTTTAAAAGTAAATGGTCTAAATGTTCCAATCGAGGACACAGGGTGATTCAGTGGATTAAAGGAAAAATACCCATCATTTATGCTGCCTACAAAAGGCTCACTTCAGACCTAAACACCCATACAGACTAAAAGTGAAAGGATCAAAAAAGGATATTCTATGCAAATGGAAGCAAAAAAGAAAACAAAACCTGATAGCGATACTTACATCAAACAAAATAGACTTTAACATGTAAATGTTCAAACTTTAACAGTAAAACGGTCACTTCTGCAGATGACAAGTGACAAAAGGGGTTATGCAGAATAATAAAAGGATTAGTTCAACAAGAGGATAGAACAATTATAGTCATGCATCCAACATAAGAGTACCTAAATACGTAAAAAATATTAACAGTCATAAAGGGAGACAGTAATACAATAATAGTAGGGGACTTTAACATCCCACTTACGTCAATGGATAGATCATCCATGCAGAAAATCAATGAAGAAATCAAATCAATAAAGTGTCTTTGAATGATACACTAGACTAGATAAACTTAACAGATACATACAGAACATTTCATCCAAAAACAGAGTACACATTCTTTTCAAGTAGCCATGGAACATTCTCCAGGATAGATCACATGTACACCACAAGTTTCAATAAATTTAAGAAGATAAAAATTATACACACATCTTTTCCAACCACAACAGTATGAAACCAGAAATCATAAGATAAAACTCTTAAATACATGGAGGCTAGACAACATGCTTCTACTAAACAAAAGGTCAATGAAGAAATCAGGGAGGAAATCAAATACTTGGAGACGAGGGTACTTGGGTAGCTCTGCACTCAGTGGGGAATCTGCTTGAGATTCTTTCCCTCTGACCCTCGCCCTGCTCATTCTCACTCACACTCACTCTCTCAAAATAAGTAAATAAATCTTTAAAAAAAAAATACATGGAGACAAATGAAAATGGAAACCCAATGGTCCAAAATTTGGGGGACACAGTGAAAGCAGTTCTGAGGGAAGTGTATAGCAATGCAAGCCTACCTCAGAAAACAAGAAAAGTCTCAATCTAACCTTACACCTAAAAGAATCAGAAAAAGAACAAAGCCCAAGATGAGTAGAAGAAAGTAATGAAAAGCAGAGCAGAAATAAATAAGACTAAAAAACCCAGAAAAGATAAAACCAAGAGCTAGTTCTTTGAAAAAATAATAAAAATTCATAAGCCTTTAGGCAAACACATCAAAAAGGGGGCCTAAATAAAATCAGAAGTGAAAAAGGAGAAGTAATTGCCAACACCACAGAAATACAAAGGGCTGTAAGAGACTATTATGAAAAAATATATGCCAACAATTTGGGTAACCTAGAAGAAATGGATAAATTCCTAGAAACGTGTAATCTTCCAAAACTGAATCAGGAAGAAATAGAAAATCCAAACAGAATAGTTACTAGTAATAAAATGGAATCGGTAATTTTAAAATTCCCAACAAATAAAAGTCCAGGATGGATTCACAGGTCATTCGACCAAACATTTAAAGAAGAGTTGATACCTATTCCCCACAAATTATTTCAAAAAATAGAAGAGAAAGGAATGTCTCCCAGTTCATTTGATAAGGCTGGCATTCCTCTCATACCCAAACAAGACAAAGACACTACAGAAAAAGAAAAATATAGGCCAATATCTCTGATAAATACAGATACAAAAGTCCTCAGTAAAATATTAGCAAACCACGTTCAACAATACATTAAAAGGATCATTGAACATGATCAAATGGGATTTATTCCAGGGATGCAGGGATGGTTCAGTATTTGCAGATCAATGGACTTGAAACATCACGTTAATGAAAATAAAAATCATGATCATCTCAGTAGATATAGGAAAAACATTTGACAAAATTCAACATCCATTCATGGGGAAAAATTCACTCAAATGAGTTTAAAGGGTACATCCCTCAACATAATAAAGGCCACATGTGACAAACCCAGAGCTGACATCATACTCAATGATGAAAAACTGAGAGCTTTTCCTTCAAGACCAGGAACAGATGTTCCACTCTTGTCCCTTTTATTCAATATCATACTGGGAGTCTTAACCATAGCTATCAGATAAGAAAAAGAAAAGGCATTTGAATTGGTCAGGAGGAAACAAAGTTGTCACTTTTGCAGATGACAATACTAGACATAGAAAACTCTCCCAAAAGACTACTAGAACTGATAAATGTAAAGTTGCAGGATACAAAATTTGTATACAGAAATTTCTTGTGTTTCTATCCACTAATAAAGTAGCAGAGAGAAGAATTAAGCAAACAATTCCATTTATAATTGCACACAAAATATTAAAATACCTAGGAATAAACTTAACCAAGAAGATGAAACACCTGTACCTTGAAAACCATTGATAAAACCTTGAAAACATTGGTAAAAGATGCTGAAGGTGACACAAATGGAAAAACATACCATGCTTACAGATTGGACAAATTAATTGCTAAAATGTCCATACTAGCCAAAGCAATCTATAGATTCAGTGCAGTCTCTATGAAAATACCAACAGCATTTCCACAGAACTAGAACTAAGAATCCTAAAATTTGTATAGAACCATAAAAAACCCAAATAGCCAAAACAATCTTGAGAAAGAACAAAGATGGAGGTATCACAATATCAAATTTCATGATATATTACAAAGCTGTAGTAATCAAAACAGAATGATAACTGGCACAAAAATAGGAAGAGAGAGCAGAAATAAACCCACGCTTATATAGTCGATTAATCTACAACAAAGGAGGCAAGAATAAACAGCAGGGAAAAGACAGTCTATTGAATAAATGGTGCTGAGAAAACTGGACAGCTACGTGCAGAGGAATTAACCTTGGACCACTTTCTCACACCACACATAAAAATAAATTCAAAATGGATTAAAGACCAAAATGTGAGACCTGAAACCACAAAAATCCTAGAAGAAAACATAGGCAGTAATCCTTTGGGCATCAGCCTTAGCAACTATTTGTCCAGATATGTCTCCTCAGGTAAGGGAAACAAAAGCAAAAATAAACTATTTTTATTTTGACTACACCAAAATAAGTTTTTGCAGAGTGTAGAAAACCATCAATAAAATGAAAAGGCAGCCTACTGAATGAGTAGTAACTTGCACATGATATATCCAATAAGGGGTTAATATCAAAATAACTTACATAATGCAACATCAAAGAAATAATCCAATTTAAAAATGAGCAAAGGACCTGAGTAGACCTTTTTCCAAAGACCTACACATGGCCTAGGTATATTAAAAGATGCTCAACATCACTAATCATCAGGGAAATGCAAATCAAAAGCACAATGAAGTATCACCGTACACCTGTTAGAATGGTTAGAGTCAAAAAGACAACCGTTGGTGAGGATTTAGAGAAAAATGAACCCTTGTGCACTTTTGGTGGGAATGTAAATTGCTACAGCTACTTGGAAAACAGTATGGAGTTTCCTCAAAAAACTAAAAATAGAATTACCATATCATCCAGTAATTCCACTTCTAGATATTTACCCTCCTTCCAAAATGAAAATACTAATTTGAAAAAAATATATGACCCCTATGTTCATAGCAGCATTATTTACAATAAGCCAAGATATAGAAGCAACCCACGTGTCCATCAGTAGATGAATGGATAAAGAAGTGGTACACACACACACAGGAATATTTTTTTAATTTATATTCAATTAACATTTAGTGTATTATTAGTTTCAGAGGTAGAGTGCAGTGATTCATTGGTTGTATATAACACCCAGTGCTCATTACATCACATGCCTTTCTTAATGCCCATCACCCAGTTACCCCATCCCCCCCGACACACACATTGGAATATTACTCAGCCATAAAATGGATGAGATATTGACATTGCAACAACATTGCAAGAATAATAGAGGGTATTATGCTAACTGAAATAAGTCAGATAAAGAAAAATACCATAGGATTTCACTTATATGTGGAATCTAAAAACCAGAACAAATGAATAAACAAAGAGCAGAAACAGACCCATCAATACAGAGAACAAACTGATAGTTGCCAGTGGGAAGGTGGGGAGGGGAATGGACAAAATGGGGGAAGGGGAGTGGGAGGTACAGGATTCCAGTTATGGAATGAGTAAGTCATGGGGATAAAAGGTACAGCATAGGAAACATAGTCAATAATACTGTTATAGTGTTGTAGGGCAGCTGCACTTTGGTAAGCCTCACATATAGACCTGTCAGACCCTTATGTTGTACACCTAAAACTAACGTAACATTATGTATCAGCTACAATTAAAAAGATTTTCAGATTAATTTGTCTTCCCTTCTGGGGAGAAGCATTTCCATATGGTCTTATTTTGTACTGGTGTTTTAGTCATGTCTTTGTCTTGGTTCATGGTTAGTGCCCAGTGTCACCATGTTTTACTTCTGTAACACTTGACTTCACCCTCCACTCCCTGCCCTTACTCTTTGCTTCTAAGCCTCATAGTTTCTCAATCTCTCTATTCTTTTTGAGAACTACAGCTTTAGACTCTTCTCTCAAGTATGAGATTATCTGGGAGAAGTGGAGGAAAGAGCAAGGAGTGTGGAAGAGAACAGATGCCCTGGGCCCCAGTGCCCAAAACTGGTGCTGAAATTCTGTTGGTGCAGATTCTCCCCCACTTGCATTTTGTCATAGCTTCTATCATAATCTTGGTTTTAGAAAACCCTGCATATTTGCTACACTTAAGTAAAACTGGTAGAGATCAGCATGATATCACTGCCAGACACAGTAGTCTCTAATTAAATAGATTTTGATCAGTCAATAATTACTTTCTGAATACCTACTATGTGCCAGGCACCATACCAAATGCAAAGGATACACTGGAGACAGGTGGTCAAGTCATTGCTCTAGTGAACATTATATTATAGTGACAGGAGGCAGCCGGTCACCATGTAAATCAATAAATATTTTAGGTAGTAGAAAGTGCAATGAAGTCAATAAAATGGAATAATGAGGACAGGGGCTAGGAAGACGTAATTACTTTAGAATACTCAGAGAATGTCTCTCTAAGGTGACATTTGATCTGAGACCTGAATGATAAGGAGCCAGCTCTGTACAGATCTCTGGGAAGAAATTCCTGACAGACAAGTGTGAAGACCTGGAAGTAAGAGAAACTTGGCATTTGGGGGCACTTGGCAAAGAACAGTGTGACTCGAACTTACGTACAGGAGATAGTGATAGGAAGGGAGGCAGCTGAGGCCACATTTTTAGGTCCACATGGGCTAGGGTCAGTGGTGTGCTGGTCAGCGTTTAACAACCAGCTCTCTGAGCGTAGTTCTGATATGAATGCTGGTTGACGTTTTCCTTTACGTTAATAAGCTGAAAGTGAAATCATGAAGACTCATTGTCAGAACTTCACTCATTTTTTATACATTAGTGACTTTGCTGAAATGATAGTTTTATAATATTAGAGGATTATTTGCTTTTTTTTTTTTTTGCTATTTACCATATAACAACTATAGGCACAACATGCTTTTAAGTTTAATCATTATTAATATTTTGTCCATCGCTTCTGTAGGTGTAGACAACCAGGAAGGAAAATAAACAATAAATCAACCCTTGACTTGTGGCTGTGCCAATTTCTGTGGCATAAGTAGTCATACTTTTACTGACATGAGGCCACTCAATGTGGACTAGGGAACAGATGCGCAATAACACACCATTTTATGCTATTGTGTGCAAAAAAAGCCTTCTTTTCATTAACTACTTATTAACTACACACTATGGGCCAGACATTATTCCATATGCTGGGGCCAAAGCAATGAACAAAACAAAAACTTTGCTGATGGTAATACGTGCTATGAAGAAAAAGAAAATAGAACAAATTAGATTTAGAACCAGACCTTCAAATCACTGTTTTGCGATGTGTTAAAACATGGTTTTAAAAAATAAGCATATTTATATAGTTTCATTAAACAAGATGTATAATTTTTTATAAAAATTTATTATGTCACCATACAGTATATCCTTAGTTTTTGATGTAATGTTCCATGATTCATTATTTGCGTATAACACCCAGTGCACCATGCAATACATGCCCTCCTTAATACCCATCACCGGCCTATCCCATTCCCCCACCCGCTCCCCTCTGAAGCGCTCAGTTTGTTTCCCAGATGTATAATTTTTAAAGAACAAGTTTTACCATTAATAAAATCTATTCTTGAAACATCATTTTCACTTTTTTCTAATTTTAGTTTTGTGTTTTATAATACACAATATATTTGTATAAGAGTCGATATATAAAATGTATGCACGTGAAGGGTGCTTACATTTTTTTATAGCACGCAAAATAAAAAAATGTTTCAAGGCCATTGCTTTAGAGGTTAGAAGAATAACAAGTGAACCTTGGATATGCCCCTAGGAACATCTCTGCACTTTTAGTAGACCTCCCCCGCAACTGGATAGTAAGGAAGAATGTTCTGTGTTGTATTAGGTCCAGTGGGAGCTATGTGACCACTTCCATCACTACAGTAAGTTATGAAATACCAAATTAGACACCCTGAGTAGGCTCCCTCCCACTTAGGACCTCATATTAACACCACAGGAGAGCCAAGACATGTAGACCAGCTGGGAGAACCTTAAGAAACATTTCAAGGGATCTGTTTCCTAACAAGGCAGACTCGACAGCACTATCAGTGGTAACATGAAAGATTTAAGAGGGCAGCTTGATGACTTGTTTCACCATAACAAACATTTAATCCTGAATTGAGAAATGCCATTATAGAAGAGAAGAGTGAGTCTGTCAAGTCTAGGACTCAGGCACCAACCCAGATGGCCCTGGCGGTTTACCGGCCTTAGATCTCCAAAACAGAATACCAGCAGCAGCACGAGGCCATCCCGCTGGAAGGAATGGAGAATGAAAGCCTACTGGCAGATCGAGAACCATTAGAACACAGGCAACACTTCTTTCCAGGAAATCTTCCCAAACAACCTTCCCTCTCTGCTGGGTTAAGTCCCAGGTACCTACTTTTGGTAGGTAACCTATTAATAATCCTGAGCTCTTTGCTGCACTGTATCAAAATTATTTTTTTGTATTTGCGTCCCACATTAGAATGAGAGTTTCATTTGTTTCTGTGATGCCTGACTCATCGTAGACACTCGGAAGGCATAAGTGACCATCCTCTTTTCTTTTTTTCTGGATTGACCACATAATTGCTCTCAAGTCTACAAGAACAACTAAGAATCCAGTGAATTAATCCGCATCATGATGTTCTGAACATTTAAAAAATTTGATCCCAAGAAGTTTCAGTTGTGAGAGCGGGGCCCTCGTGATGTCATTAGTGCCCTTAGAAGAAGAGAGAGCAGAGAGTTTATTATCTCACATAGTGAGGTGGTTACTGTCTACAAGCCAGGACGAGAGCTCTCACCAGAACTCAGCTATGCCGTCATCCTGATCTCAGAATTCTAGCCTCCAGGATTGTGAGGAAATAAGCCTGTGCTTCCAGCCCCCCGGTCCGGGAGACTGTGTTATGGGAGCCCTAGCTAACCAACACAGCAAACAACTTGGATCATTTTCTCTAACATAATTCTCATGAGAAGTAAATCTGAAAAGGCTCTGTCTGCAGTGGGAACTAAAGGAATCCGGGTCTTGTTGGGAACATCTGCATTTATTAAATAGGCATGCTATAATTTGGCTTGAAGTACAGAACTACAAGTCACAGACTGGTGGGGGGACTGAATCTTGTCTAGGTTTTCCTGCCACCTTAGATTTTTTTATTTCAGCTTTTGTGGAATTCTAGGATAGCACACGACTGAATATATACATTCTTGGAGGATTTTTCTTAGGGAGCCTGACGAAGTCACTGATAATAATCTTGGAAGAATGATACTTTCTGTGTCTAGTCTTTTAACCTTTGCAAAGATATACAAGGGAAAGTAAGATGTCCTCCATGAACTGCATAGTGCCGTTATAGTGTTTTGTAAATATTGAATCTTAAGCAAAAACACGTGTCTAGTCATAGGTTAAAAAAAATTCCAAGCAGCATTTTTGAAGGATGTAATTACAATCACTCTTTAGTCTTTCTACATGGTTTCTAAGTGGAATTTTTTATTATAAGTTAGAAGTTTATAGAAGAGGCAGAGAAGTTTTTTTTTCTTTTTAAATAAATATCGATAATCTTACTGGAAAATATATTTCAAGTGGTAAATTAAGGCTAATTCATAGTTAAATTTCGTGATGGGCTAAAGGAACTGGCATATTTTTAAGTCCCTCCAGTGTTCCAAGTTCTCATATTGGGTTTTGTCCATGCTGGTGGGCTTTAGGACAGAGTAGAAGGGGTCTGGACTCTGAATTTGATAGGGTTTTATTTATTTTTTTAAAGATGTTATTTGAGAGAGAGGGAGCATGACACGAGTGGGGGAGACGGGCAGAGAGAGAAGCAGACTCCCCGCTGAGCAGGGAGCCTGCTGCTGTGGGGTTGGGGAGTGGATATGGGAGGGGTGCAGGATCATGACCCGATGACCTGAGCTGAAGGCAAACATGTAACCAACTGAACCACCCAGGCGCCCCTCGATAGGGTTTTAACATCATGTCTGCTGCTTAACAACTGTGCACCTGGAAGCAGATTCCTCTCAGTATATGGAAAATCGGTGTTACGGACTGAATTATGTTTCCCCAAAATTCATATGCTGAAGCCCTAATTCCCAATGTGACTCTCTTTAGAGATGGGCCTTTAAAGAGGTAATTAAGGTCAAATGAGGTCATAGAGTGGAGCCCTAATCCAGTATGACTGGTCTCATAAGGAGAGAAAGAGGGGGGCCTGGGGGCTCAGTCAGTTAAGCCTCTGACTCTTGATTTCAGCTCAGGTCATCATATCAGGGTCCTGGGATTGAGCCCGGTGTTGGGCTCTGGGCTCAGTGGGGAGTTTGCTTGGGATTCTCGCTGTTCCTCTGCCCTTACCCCTCACTCGTGCTCTCTCTCTCTCAAATAAATAAATAAATCTTTAAAAAAAGAAGAGGAAGAGACACTAGGGATGCACACACACAAAGAAGAGGTCATGTGGGGACAGTGAGAAGTCAGCCATCTACAAGCTGAAGAGAGAGGCCTCAGAGAAACCAAACCTGCCAACAATTTGCCTCCAGAACTGTGAGAAAATACATTTCTTTTTTAAGGCCAGTCCGTGTATCTTGTTATCACGGCCCTAGCAGACTGATACAATGGGTACAAGAATAATACCACCTCATGGGAGTTACGATTACATGTGGCTAATGCCGCGCTTGGCTCCTAGTAGACAATAAATGGAAGCCCTTATTTGTGGCTCAGAAAGAGACGAAGGAAAACAAAACAAAATTCTCGTCTTCAGCAAGAGAATCAGTGATTATTTAACACCTATATGCCAAGCACTTTGAGTAAATACCTAATTTAATCTGAATAACAATCCTGTGTAAACTGTCCTTATCTTGCACCTGAGGAAACAGAACCCCCCAAAAAGGTTATGTAATGTGTCTAAAGTCACATAGAAAGTGGCAGAATCAGAAATGTGGCTTTAAAATCTGTATTCTTTCCACTAGGCTCTGCCACCTACTAACGCAGCTTCCTAGATGCCAAAAGGTTACTAATGAAAGAGACCCATTCTGGATGGTTTCTGCAGCAGACACACGGCAAGGGGGTTGACTTTTGTTGTAGGAATGTATTCCTGCCCACACACGGATGTTCACCCCCACATCAGGCTGGGCCACACAGATGCCTGCAGTCAGAGTCATGTATCTTTTCAGAAAAGACTTTTTAATCTGCTCAAGCACTGGAACAAAATATTCACTTTATACTCCAGAGCTCTGTGCCAAAGTCATACAGCCAGTTTGGCCGAAGGAATGGTAAGGGCATGTGTTAGCAATCAGTGTGGCCTTTCCTTGCAGA
Organism: Ursus maritimus; assembly: GCF_017311325.1. Classification (NCBI taxonomy): domain Eukaryota; kingdom Metazoa; phylum Chordata; class Mammalia; order Carnivora; family Ursidae; genus Ursus; species Ursus maritimus. The sequence continues at coordinate 25,235,123 of NW_024425119.1, forward strand.
GCCTAGTTTGAGGACAACTGCCTCTGGACAGACGTGTAGACAGACAGCTGGGGCAGGATAAGGTAATTGCAAAGTTGAACCCTGATTGGTCGCATGGGTGGGTTCCCACATGTGAGATCATCTTGTATTCTGCTTTAGCCAAGGACAGTATCAAGTGAAATAATTGTATTTTACATATACTTGCTCCTAAATGGTCTTTCCAGGAATAATTAGCCAATAGGATTATGTTTAAAGATGACTGCCTATTAATGAGGAAAGCTCATAGTTAGTAAAGGTGTTTTTCTTCTTGTTTGCCATGGCACAGCAGTTACATTTAAATTTTTAAATTATTTTTAAGACTATTTTTTAGAGTAGTGTTAGGTTTACAATGAAATTGAGAGGGAGGGACAGATTTCCCATATACCTCTGCCCCCACGCATGCAGACCCTCCCCCATTACCAACATCTCCCACAAAATAGTACATTTGTTACCAAGAATGAACCTACACTGACACATCATCATTATCATCATCACCCAAAGTCCACAGTTTATCTTAGGGGTCACTCATGGTGTTGTACATTCTATGGGTTTAGACAAATGTATAATGACATGTATCTATCATTATAATATACAGATTAGTCTCACCGCACTGAAAGCCACTGTGTGCTGCCTATTCTTCTCCCCCCTCCCCATCACTCCTGGCAACGCTCAGCTCTTATCTCCATAGTTCTGCTTCAGTTACACTTACATTTAACTAAAAAGCAGCCCATTTTATGCTAATTGGAACTGAACTTACAATTTATGGAAAGGCCATTTCTCAAGATTGACCATGAATCACTCAAGTGGGGTTTCATTATACTGTTCTGATTTTGTATGTTTGAGATTTTCCATAATAAAAAGTTTTTTAAAAACAAGCAAGGTTGACATTAAAAACATTATTTCTGCCCTGATTCTAACATGAATGTTGTAGATTCAAACTCTGAAAAAGCCTCTAAGATAGGGATAAAATTACTCATGTATCTTTACTTGTGAAATCAAGGGCTGATGAAAGATGGATGACTACTACCAAATATCTTGGGTGTCTCTCAAACTTATCTTGCTAAGATTATCAGTAATACAGTAGTACACCCAGAATCCCTTTGGTTCCCTGTGCAAGTGTGGCAGATGCTGTCAGCGCACCATGACCTATCCTCTTAGCACCTGCCCTTCAAGGGCACACCATCTTGTTTCCAATGTCCAACCTCCATGACTCTGCTAGACCTTCTCTCTTCTTTAGAGACTCTTCTGCCTACAGTAGCTAGGGGCAGTCTTCAAGTCCTTGGGACTCAATGCTCCCTGTGAGCACCCCTCATCCACTGCCTGAAGGGAGCTGATGGATAAACATCCAACTTTTTTTTCCCTTTGGATTACTTAGTTCTGAAGCTCTTGTTCTACATTTTTTCCAAGAATGCCCCGCACCCAAATAGAACAGTGATTTTTCCAAAGTGGCAACTTGCTGGAGAACATATCCTTTATCGGCTTCCTTCTCTTCTCTGTCTCATCCCACTTTCCTACTAGTATTCCTGGGATCCCCTCTCAAATATGCTTCTTGTACCTGAATCCTTGTCTCAGGATCCGCTTCTGTGAGAATTCAAACTAAGCAAGATACCAAATTGAGAGACCTAGCCCTCAACCTGAAGAAAAATTTCATGAGGGATTTTGAAAAGATGTCCTATAAATCAAGGCACTGTTTGGATTAATAAAAAATTTTCCCCCTTTCCAAAAATCATGGAGTAGGTTATACTTGAATCTACCCTGCAGAGGTGATATAAACAGTTTGGTAAGGATTGGGGCCCATGACCCCAATATTTAGGTAAAAATCTAAAGAATTCTTTTTGTTAAAAAAGAGATTTATTTATTTTAGAGAGAGAGCATGTGAGCAGGGGGGACAGGAAGAGGGAGGAGGAGAGAATTTCAAGCAGACTCCGGGCTGAGTGTGGAGCCTGACACAAGGCTCGATCTCACGACCCTGAGACCATGACCTGTGTGGAAATCAAGAGTTGAACGCTTAACCGACTGGTCCCCCTAAGAATTCTTGAGATAAGAGGTATTTTATGGGATTAAAAAACCCCTAAGATGATTGATCAAATGGATTGCTGTGGATGGAATTACGTGATCCAAACTAAAAATCTGCCAACTGAATAAATAAACGTTCACAATGAGAATTGTGAGACAGATTAAATTGGAAATTTGGTTGGCAAACCTGTTATTAGAGAAGAATCCAAGTAAAATGCTACATTCTGTGTGATGAGATTCCATATGAATGTGAAACTTTTTAAATCTACATTTGTAGTTGAAAAGAATCAACTTTTTTAGTCAGTATCGTTTGTAAATTTGTAAGCAAGTGCCATCAGAAATGCCAAACTCGGTGTATAAGCTTTTTGACTTTTGACTGCTATCTAGTTTTAATATGAATGAAAACCTTGTATTTACCATTTATCCCAATTTTAATTCCCTTAAGGTATCTTGGATGTTGTAAAGAAAAGAACCTGGTAGGACTCCCAGGTTTCTCATTTAACTACCTGGGTTGATTATGGTGCCAATAAACAAAATAGGGAGTAAGTGATAAAGACGTGATTTGGCTGCACAATATTCCATAGCATATATATAGCACATCTTCCTTACCCATTCATCTATTGGTGGGCTTTTAGGTTGTTTCCATATCTTGGCTATTGTAAGTAATGCTGCAATAAACATAGGGGTACATATATCCTTTCAACTAAGTATTTTTGTGTTCTTTGGGTAAATACCCAGTAGTGGATCATATAGTGTTTCTATTTTTAAGTTTTTGAAGAACATACTATTTTCTATAGGTGTTCTACCAATTTGCATTCCTACCAACAGTGTATGAGGGTTCCTTTTTGTCCACATCCTCACCAGCTCTTGTTATTTCTTATGTGGATTCTAGCTATTCTGACAGGTGATACCTCTTTGTGCTGTGGATTTGCATCCCCTGATATTTAGTGACAGTGAGCATCTTTTCATGTGTCTGTTGGCCATCTGTATGTCTTCTTTGCGAAATTGTCTATTCAGGTCTTTGCCCATTTTTTTTTTTAAATGATTTTTTATTATATTATGTTAGTCACCATACAGTACATCCCCGGTTTCCGATGTAAGGCTCGATGATTCATTAGTTGTGTATAACACCCAGTGCACCATGCAATACGTGCCCTCCTTACTACCCATCACCGGTCTATCCCATTCCCCCACCCCCCTCCCCTCTGAAGTCCTCAGTTTGTTTCTCATAGTCCATAGTCTCTCATGTTTCATTCCCCATTCTGATTACCCCCCCTGAGAAGTGGGATTTAGATAAGCAGAGAAGAGGAAATCCTTGGGTTCTGATACAAGGAAAGCTGCAGAAATGAGAAAACGCAGGGCTAAGTGATGACTTAGGCTGTACCCACTTGCATTCCCACCAACAATGTAGGAGGGATCCCCTTTCTCCACATCCTCTCCAACAATTGTTGTTTCTTGCCTTGTCTATTTTTGCCATTCTAACTGGCGTAAGGTGGTATCTCAGTGTGGTTTTGATTTGGATTTCCTTGATGGCTAATGATTTTGAACATTTTTTCATGTGTCTGTTAGCCATTTGTATGTCTTCATTGGAAAAGTGTCTGTTCATATCTTCTGCCCATTTTTTGATTTGTTTATTTGTTTCTCGTGTATTGAGTTTGAGTAGTTCTTTGTAGATCTTGGATACCAGTCCTTTATCTGTAGTGTCATTTGCAAATATATTCTCCCATTCCGTGGGCTGCCTCTTAGTTTTTCTGACTGTTTCCTTGGATGTGCAGAAACTTTTAATCTTGATGCAGTCCCATAAATTCATTTTATCTTTTGTTTCTCTTGCCTTTGGGGATGTGTCATGAAAAAGGTTGCTTTGGCCGATGTCGTAGAGGTTGTTGCCTATGTTCTCCTCTAGAATTTTGATGGATTCCTGTCTCACATCGAGGTCTTTCATCCATTTGGAGTTTATTTTTGTGTATGGTGTGAGATAGTGGTCAAGTTTCATTCTCTTGCATGTAGCTGTCCAATTTTCCCAGCACCATTTATTGAAGAGACTGTCTTTTTCCCACCGGATGTTTTTTCCTGCTTTATCAAATATTAGTTGCCCAAAGAGCCGAGGGTCCATTTCTGGGCTCTCTATTCTGTTCCATTGGTCTATGTGTCTGTTTTTGTGCCAGTACCATGCTGTCTTTGTGATCACAGCTTTGTAGTACAGCTCGAAATCTGGTCTTTGCCCATTTTTAAACTGGGTTTTTTGGCGTGTGTGTTGAGTTGTATAAGTTCTTTATATATTTTGAATATTAATCCCTTACTGGATATATCATTTGCAAATATCTTCTCCCATTCAGTAAGTTGCCTTTTTGTTTTGCCAATGGTTTCCTTCACCATGCAAAACCTTTTCAGTTTGATGTAGTCCCAAGAGTTTATTTTTGCTTTTGTTTCCATGGAATATTACACAGCCATGAAAAAGCATGAGATTGTGCCGTTTAAGACAACATGGATGGACCTAGAGGGTATTATCCTAAGTGAAATCAGTCAGGCTGAGAAAGACAAATACCATATGATTTCACTAATATGTGGAATCTAAAATGAAAGAACAAAGAGCAGAATTAGAACTGTGAACATAGGACAAACTGATGGTTTCCAGAGGGGAGAGATTGAGGTTATGGACAAAATGGGTGAAGGGGAGTGGGAGATACAGACTTCCAGTTCTGGAATGAATAAGTCATGGGAATAAAAAGCACAGCATAAGGAATATAGTCAGTGATATTGTAATAGCAGTGTATGGTGAAATATGGTAGCTACACTTGTGAACATAACATAATGTTTAAACTTGTTGAATCACTATGTTGTATACCTGAAACTAATGTAACATTGCGTGTCAATTACCCAAAATTAAAAAAAAAAATACATATATATATATATATACACACACACACACACACACACACACACACACACATATATATATGGTTTGGGATTGAAGAGATAATGACATAATTTAAGGCATCTGTGGACCATGGAGGGGTGATGTCTGTTAGGTGATGAGTGCAATGTCCTATGCATAGTTTACAAGAGCTAACCTATCTGTTCCCTGCTTTATTCTCAAGCCACTTCCCCATCACAGACTATGCCTTCTGCCACATCTGACACTCTCTTGGCTCTGGGTTTACACTGGCTGTTCCCTCTGACTAAAATACCTTTTGTATTCTCCCCCGTCCATCACCAAACAATTTATGTTTGAACACCTTCCAAGAGAGAGCACTCACAACTCTACACTTTCTGCTATGTTCTGCTAGGACTTTGGCATTAACTCTCAGTTTCCTGAGACAATGGTGCTGATATAAGAACACATCACAGGACTTTTAAGAAGATTAATTATACATTTAAAGCAACACGGCACATAAAGTATTCTCCAAGTCTTTGCTATTATTATTGGTTGCTGTCTTATAAGACAGCCCATATCATCTTCTGTTAAATTTTTTTAAAGATTTGTTGTAATAACAGTCTTAACGAATAGAACTGATTAAAAATAATGAATGTTCTGGTCTTTTCTAAATCTTACCACAAACTGTTTTAAATAACTTTTACCAGTCTTCCCCCCCCCCTTCCTTTTAACACTTCAGTCAGCTTTTTGTGTGTGTGTGTGTTGCCATAATCTATATACTGCCAATTTTTTATGCCTGTGTTGTATCTCGTTGTTTTAAGAATTTCCTGATATTTGAGCATATGGATTAGTTCCAATTTTTTATCATTTTGTTTGGGCCTATTTGACAAGCTTATTCCTGTGAGTTAACTGCTTGAGAGTTTTCTGACAAGTGAAATTTAAATCAAATTTTATTTTTACACCTTTTATGAATTTCTCCAAATGTTCTCTAAATAGTCTTATAAATCTATTATAACCATAGATATCTATTAACCATTATAAGTGCTAACATAAGAAATTCAAGAATTTATGTGTAATTAACTGTCTTTTTATACCAAAAAGTTAGTAAGCTAAAAAGAGTACATTTGTGGCTAAGAGCAAGGGTGTTTAACTTTTTCTAACAAATATGAATTACTGTAATTTAAAAAACTGGCTTGGAAATATATTAAGCTCTAGGCCTATTTAAACCTAAATTAAAGCAATCTTTTAACTTTTTATTGTAGTATGTATAATTTCATTTATGAGAAAAATAATCGGTTAAGAATAAGGTTGTTAAATGAAATTGATGACTTCTTTTCAATGCAATACCTTTCCCCTTTCATATTTTAGCATGCTTGAAGGATGCATTATAGCACAACTATTATACATGTCAAAGAAATTTAAGAGTTTATTTACAATGTTCTTTTTTCAAACTTTCGAATTAGATCATAGAAAATTCTGTACTATCCACTGCACTGGTTACTTGAGAAGCTGGCCTCCAAATATTGTTGGAATGGAAGAAGAAAGGGACAATAAGAAAGAGAGTAATTTTACTTGCCTTGTTGCCATTGGAAGATTACATCCATATATCGTCCCACAGAACAGCGGAGAGATTAAAGTGAAACCAACTGAATTTATAACCCGGTTTGCAATGAATGGAAAATTTGTCTATGTGGACCAAAGGTGAACATTTATATGCCATAATGATTAGAGTTCAATGGAATACTGTGGGCTATTAAAGATGTGCCTAGTAGCACTGCTGGATAAAACTTGGAATAATATTTTTTTAGCCAGTGGTGCAGAAACTGAGAATGGTCTGTGGCCACAATTTTATTGGATGGGAGAAGAGCATACCCTGGACTGGGTGGGTGTCCATTCTATTTTGTACCTCTAGTCTGAGTTTGGGCAGCCGAAGGGATCCCAGTGAGGCATATAGGTTACTCATCCCCCTGTCCACTTTCCTGCTATCCTGACCGTATACGGGCCTATAGTACCCTGGAAGGGATTGCATTCACCAACCTGGAGTTTATTTTCAATTTTAAAACCAGGGCGACAGCAGTTTTAGGATATCTGCCCCAGGAACTTCTGGGAACTTCTTGTTATGAATATTTTCATCAAGATGACCACAGTAATCTGACTAACAAGCACAGAGCAGGTATGCGTTGAGCGGGGTAATTTTGGGGTACTTTTTAATTACAGCTTCAACTCATTTCTTATTCGTGTAAAATCTGAAACTTTTATATAGTGGTAGATGATTATGCTGATTATTATCTTTTCTTGTTAAGTTTTACAGAGTAAAGAGAAAATATTTACAGGTTCATACAAGTTCAGAAAGAAAGATGGCTCTTTTGTAACTTTAAAAAGCCAGTGGTTTAGTTTCACAAATCCTTGGACCAAAGAACTGGAATATATTGTGTCTGTCAACACTTTAGTTTTGTAAGTAATTTTTTATGTTGTTAAGACCTTTATGTTAATTTCAAATGAGTGTCTTTCCTCATCTTGCTACATCATTAAAGTTGTATGATCATGTGGCTTTATAACTTGAGTATATATTTTTTGTAATTCACTCACTGTTCACTGGTGTTATTTCTCAGAATTAAGCTGAAAGTTTTCCCTTTCGTAATAAATTTCTTTTGCTTGGTATAAAAGGTGATAGTAAATGTATTCACTCAAGCTCTTCCTCCCTACCCTTCATGTCCTCGTCTTGTCCCTCCACTTAATGATATAGTTGTAACTTAAAACTCTGTATCATTGCAAGAAGTTGTTTTGTCCTGCACATCATTTTTGCACGTGCATCTTCTAAGCCTGGGGTACCACGTGTGATTGTGTGGGAATATTAGGCTGAGGGATAAACAGAAATCCAGCCTAAGCACATTAATGCTTGCCAAGCCCGGCGATGGGCTGTGTCAGCCAGCCTAAAAGAAGAGCCAACTTTTCCTGATTTGGTTAATAGGCTAACATAGCCCATTCTATGTATTATTAGTTTTCTGTAAGTTTTTCTTTGTAATTGTTCTAAGGTTGCATCAAACCAGTTCTACTTCCTGGTTTATTATAGTTTTTTAAAAAGGCCCACAAAGCTTGGTATCTCCAGCAATATCCCCTGTTACTCATTCCAATAATTCTTGCCTTCTTATCATTAGTATACAAACAGAGTTTGAAACTGTGAGAAAATGTACCTTATAGGGTAATAGGGCATTGGGCAAATGCCCTGGTTCTTAGCACATTAATACCTTGATCTCTGGTGGTGACATTAACACTGTGTATATATAAAATGAAAAGGCAAATACTTGATAAATACACAGAGCTTTAATGTCGTGGCTCTAACAATTTCCTTCACTTAAAAAAAGATCGCCTATGGTGTTTCTTAATTCTAGGGGACATAGTGAGATGAGAGAAGTATCATTACTTCCTTGCAGCTCTCAATCATCAGAAGGTAAGCTTAGTTTTAAATGATGGAGATTTATTAATAGGACTGTCGTTATTGTTGCCATCTTTTTCTGTCTTGGAGAGGGAAATATTTCAAGGTAAAATTGCAAAGGCTTCTATGACTTGAGTCGTTCTTTTCAGAATTTCTACAATACTTTGATCACACTTCCATTATAATCTAATATCCTATTGCAATTAGTTGTTTGTTCAACTCTTCTGCCACTAGACTGAGTTCAAGAGTAGGAATGGTATTTTATCCATTATCTATCCCTAGAAGTTCCTTGTAGTTTGTGTTACTCAATACATATCTGTCGGGTAAATCAATGGAAAGCATTAAGGGGGAGTTTTTGCTTATCTTGATTTTCCACTGTGAGAATGTTTTAATGCATTACTTGTATAAATAAAAATAGAAATATTAAGGAATATTAAAAATAAAGCAGTATTGTTCTGGCTTTAGTGTGGCGATTCAAATGGGAAGGAAGTATCTGTAACTCAGGGTTACAAGTTATGATTGTACCCTCAATGATGTTCTACACATTTGATTCCTATCATGCTTCATACGCATCTTAAACCATCATGAGTTATGTTTGTAACGCAACCATGAATAGTTATAACATTGTAGGATGTAGCTATTTCTTTTAAAGAGGGACATGGGAAGTATATTTGGGTTGAAATAAAAAAATATGAACCAAAATTATATATACATTTTTAAAGTCTCCATTTGAATTTTTCCTTTTGTTACTATTTAGAATCCTCTAAACAGTCTTGTATTAGTGTGCCTGGAATGTCTACGGGAATAGTACTTGGTGCTGGGAGTATTGGAACAGATATTGTAAATGAAGTCCTGGATTTACAAAGGTAATGTTTTATTCCTGCAAATATTTTCACAAGTGAAATTACTATATTTATAAAACCAATATTCAAAAACCAGTAAGTTTCCTATATGCAAACAATAAGTAGTTCAATAATATAGTGGAAGAGAAGATCATTTTTACAGTAACGACAAAAAGGGTAAGTATTTAGATATGAACTTTACAAGTGTCCAGAACTATATGAAAACAAATTGTTAATGCTACAGAGGTTCATAAAGGATGACTTGAATAACTTTCTGGATAGTTGTTTTCCAATGGAAAGACTCAATACTGTAAGGATGCCAGTGTTTGTTAAGCTCATCTATGAATTCAGTGGGAATCCAGTCGAAGTGACATCTTGCATTTGTTTTTTTAGAATCCAACAAATGATACTAACCATATTGAGGAAAATTTTAAAAACTAAAAGTAACAGGATGAGTTTAACCCTAACAGATATTAAAATATATTGTAAAGCTACAATCACTAAAACATTTCAGTATAACCCACAAATAGATTAATGGGAAAGGGTAGATTTCAGAAATAGACTCAGACACATATGGGGATTTATTATATGGTAAAAGTGGCATTTCAAATCAGTGAGGGGAAATGGATTAAACAACTAAGAGCATTATAATAACTCTATTACCATTTGGGGGGAAAAGCTGAACACTAACTTTATTCTTTATATTAAAATAAATTTCAGATAAATCAAAGAGTTCAAAGTAAAATTTAAAAACTATAGAAACATTTCAAGAACAGAGATGTGGGTTTTTATACTCTTAGTTTAGAAAGTCCTTTTTAAACATCACACAAAATCCAGAATTTATAAAGAAAAAAGTTCATAAATTATATAGAAACTCAAAACTTAAGCTAATAGTCATTATGACAAAGGTAAAAGACTAATAATATATTGCAAAAAATGTGTTTCATGTGATAAAATGGACTTAATATATCTTACTATATGAAGTTTTATAGTATAAAGAATAAAGTTATTAAACTATTTAAACTTTATAAATCATAATTTTATTAACATTAAATTTTATATAGAGCATAAAGTTAAGTAATTTTTTTAAATAGTTCAATAAAAATATTATAAATGGTCAAGAACCTTCAACAATTGATCAACCCTTACTGGGTGTTGTATGTAAGTGATGAATCACTGAATTCTACCCCAGAAACCAATATTGTACTGTATGTTAACCAAGTAAAATTAAAACGAAAACAAAAACAATTGCTCAACCCCACTCATAGTTACAAATACATACAGCTCACCCTTGAACCACATGGGGTTTGGGGATATCAACCACCTCCCCAGTCAAAAATCTGTCTATAACTTCTGACTCTCCCAGGATTTAACTACTAATAGCCTACTGTTGGCCAGAAATCTTAACAATAACAAACAATTAACACATATTTTGTATGTTACATGTACTGTATACTGTATTCTTACAATAAAGTAAGTTAGAGCAAAGAAAATATTGAGAAAAATCATAAGGAGGAGATTCTGTTCCAGGACGGTGACATAAGAAGACCCTGAATTCATCTCTGCCACAGACACCCCAAATCAACACCTATTTATAGAGCAGTTTCTCCTGAAGAACAGCTGAGGGCTGACTGAAGAGCTTGTACAATTGAAGATATAGAGACCACATAAAGAACAGTATGAGAACTATAGACACTGTAACAAAGGGGAAAAGGGAATCCCCACCCTTGACATTACAAACAGTAGTGGGAAGGAATAGTACTGAGGGACTAAGAGCAGATTTGTCTGCCATGGGGCACACACAAAAAAGCACGGTTTAGAAGAGCAACTAGAATATACAGGAACCAGCCTAGAACTCTGTCAAATAGCAGGGGAGCTGCCGGAATTCTGTCCAGGTCAGAGGAGCTGGCTGCCACAGTTTACATTCACCCTCCACCTTGAGAGTGTGGATGGCAGCAGGGTCCTATATACAGCATCCTAACTGACCTATTGCTGCAGTGAGCCCTGTGCCCCTAGCGCACACCAGCCCTACTGTCCCACCAAAGCAGTCCCAGTATACTAGGACACAGCTGGTCAGTGCTCACTACAGCTCTAGCTGTCTTGCAAAGGTGTACAGGTGCAGATTACTTCCAGAATACTCCAGGCCTGAACTACTTCAGTTCCACATGACTTGCTAGGGCACCCCTGGTGCAGAGCACTCTGGGACCACCTGGCTCATTCCTGCATTAGCTCCAGATACTCCATCTGGGTGCCTTCTTTCCAATGTGTCCCAGAACCCTCAGGATCACCCCTGCCTTGTTTCCAGCCACTCTGCCAGGTTACCCTCTGTGTGGAGATCTCCAGGAACCCCCAGCTTGTACTGCCTCATCTCTGCTGTTCTGCCAGGGCACCCTCGGTGTGAAGAGCCCTGGGGCTATGCTAGCCCATGACCACTTCAGCTCCAGCTCTCCCACCAGGGCAGCCCCAGCACAGAGTGCCCTGGGATCCCCCCTCAGGCTAGCCCTACCACTAGCCAGTCAGCAGAAAGCACCAGGCTCTTAGTCTACACAGGGCACAACCATACACAAGCCCATTCTTTCAAGTTTAGGAGAAGTAGCTATTCCACCTAATTCATGGGGGAAAAAAACAGTAAGTCGGTCAAAATGAGAAGACAGAAATATGCACCAAACCAAACAACAAGAGAAAACCCTAGGGAAAAAAAATAAATGGAGATAACCAATCTATGTGATAAAGAGTTCAAAGTAATGGTCACAAAGATGCTCACTGGACTAGAAAAAAGTGGATAAAGTTAGTGAGAACTTCAACAAATTAATAGAAAATATTAAAATAATCAGAATTGAAGAGTACAATGACATAAATGGAAATACAATAGAGAAAATCAATAGTAGATTAGCAGATGCAAAAGAATGGATAACTAATTTTGAAGACAAGGTAATGGAGAACATCCAAACTGAGCAGCAAAAAGAAAAAAGAATTTTAAAAATGAGGACAGGTTAAGGGATCTCTTAGACACATCAAGTGAATAAACATTTGCGTCATAAGGATCCCAGGAGAACAGAGAGAGAAGAGGGCAGAAAACTTCTCTGAAGAAATAGTGCTGAAAACTTCCCTAGCCTGGGGAAGGAAACACATCCCAGTTAAGGAGGCAAAACAAAACAAAACAAACAAACAAACAAAAAGATAAACCCAAGGAAGTCCACACCATGACAGAATATCTTTAATTTTTGATGTTTATTTTTTTAAATAGATTTTATTTATTTGAAAGAGTGTGTGTGTGAGAGAGAAAAAAACACCAGCAGGGGGGAGGGGCAAAGGGAAGGGGAGAAGCAGACTCCCCCGGGAGCAGGGAGCCCGATGTGGGACTCGATCCCAGGATCCTGAAATCATGACTGAGATGAAGGCATACACCCAAAAGACTGAGCCACCCACGTGCCCCAGTTTTTGATGTTTAAATTAGTGAGAGAGGATTTTAAAAGCAGGAAGAGGGAAGCAACTAGAAATGTATAAGGGAAACTCTATAAGGTTATCAGCTGATTTTTCAGCAGAAAATTTGCAGGCCAGAAGGGAGTGGTATGATATATTCAAAGTGCTGAAAGGAAAAAACCTACAACTAAGAATATTCCGCCCAACAAGATGATCATTAAGAATTAAGGAGAAGCATGGGGTAACCAGGTGATGGGATTAAGGAGGGGACGTGTTGTGATGAACACTAGGTGTTATATACAACTAAGGAATCATTGAACACTGCATCAAAAACTAATGATGTACTGTATGCTGGCTAACTGAACATTTAAAAAAAAAAAGAAAGAGAGGTAAAGAGTTTCCCAAACACAAGTTAAAGGATTTTACCACCGCTAAACTGGCCTTACATGAAATCATAAAGAGAATTCTTTAATCAGAAAAGGCCAGGGATGCCTGGGTGGATCAGTTGGTTAAGCATCTGCCTTCAGCTCAGGTCATGATCCAGGGGTCCTGGGATCGAGTCTCACATTGGGCTCCTTGCTCAGCAGGGAGCCTGCTTCTCCCTCTGCCTGCTGTACCCCCCCATTTGTGCTCTTTCTCTGAGGAATAAATTTTTTTAAAGGCCATAAGAAAATTACAAAAGGAAAAAATTTCACTGGTTAAGAAATATGCACAGTAAAAGTAGTAGGTCAACCATTTATAAAGCTAGTATGATGGTTAAAAAACAAAAGTAGTAGAATCACTTATATCAACAAAAATTAGTTAAGGGATACACAAAATTGAAAGATGTAAAATATGCTGTCCTATACGTAACATGTGAAGGGGGGAGTAAAAATATAGTGCTTTAGACTGTTGAACTTAGGGACCATCAACTTAATACAGACTGCAATCTACATTGGATGTTATATATGAAAGTCATGGTAACCACAAGCCAAAAATGCATAATAGATATGGAAAAAATTAAGAGAAAGGAATCCAAGCATAACACTAAAGAAAGTCATCAAATTACAAGGGAAGGGAGCAAGAGAAAAAAAGGAACAGAGAACTATATCAGAAATAAGTGAACAAAATGGCAATAATACATACTTATCCATAATTACTTTAAATGAAAATGAGCTACATGCTCCAGTCAAAAGACATAGGGTGACTCAAAAGATTAAAAAAAAAATTAGACTTATCTATGTGCTGCCTACAAGAAAATCACATCAGAGCTAAAGATATATACAAACTGGAAGTGAAGGTATGGAAAAAGATAGATCATGCAACTGGAGGCAGAGAAAGCTGGCATAGCAATACTTACATTAGACAAAATAGACTGTAAAACAAAGACTATAGCAACAGACAAAGAAGGGCATTACGTAATAATAAAGGGATCACTCTAAGAAGAGGATATAATAATTGTAAATATCTATGCACCCAACATAGGAGCACCTAAATATATAAAGAAAATATTAACAGACATAAAGGGGGAAATTGACAGTAATACAATAGTAGGGAACATTAACACTCCACTTACATCAATGAATAGATCATCAAGACAGAAAATCAATGAAGAAACAGTCACTCTGAATGACACATTAGGCCAGGTGGACATAAAAAATATATACAGAACATTCCATCCCCAAATAGCAAAATACACATTCCTTTTAGATGCACATGGAACCTTCTCAAGGATAGATCACGTGCTACTCCACAAAAGAAGTCTCAATAAATTTAAAGGAACTAAAATTATATCAAGCATCTTTTCTGACTACAACAATATGAAACTAGAAATCAATTACAAAAATAAAAACCCTGGAAAAAACACAAACTCATGGAGGTTACACTACATGCTAAACAACCAGTGGGGACAATGAAGAAATCAAAGAGGGAATTTTAAAAAATACCTGGAAACAATAGAAAATAGAAATACTACAGTTCAAAATCTTTGGGACACAGCAAAAGCAGTTCTAAGAAGGAAGTTTATAGTGACACAGGCCTACCTCAAGAAACAAGAAAAATCTCAAACAGTGTAATCTTCCATATAAAGTAACTAAAACAAAAAGGACAAAATCCAGTTAATAGAAGGAAGGAAATAATAAAGACCAGTGTGGAAATAAATGAAATAGAGACTAAAAAAATCAATGAATATATCATTGAAACTGACAGTTGGTTCTTTAGAAAGATAAACAAAATTGATATACCTTTAGCCAGACTCATCAAGAAAAAAGAGAGGACTCAAAATCAGAAATGAAAGAGAAGTTGCAACCTACACTGCAAGGGATTATAAGAAACTACTGTGATAAATATGCCAACGTATTGAATAACCTAGAAGAAATAAATTCCTAGAAACGTACAATCTTACAAACTGAATCAGAAAGAAATATAAAATCTGAACAGATCCATTACTAGTAAGGAAATGGAATAAGTGATCAGCAAAATCCCAACAAACAAAAGTCCAGGACCAGTTGGATTCACAAGTGAATTCTACCAAACGTTGAAAGAAGTGTTTATACCTATTTCCCTCAAGCTATTCCAAGAAATAGAAAAGAATGTTTCCAAGTTTATTCTATGAGGCCAGCATTACTTTCATACGAAAATAAGACAAAGACACTACAAAAAACAAACAAACACAAAACAAAAAAACCTATATACCAGTGTCTGATAAACACAGATGCAAAAATCTTTAGGAATAAATCAGCAAACCACATTCAACAATACATTAAAAGGATCATTGAACATGATCAAATGGGATTTATTCCAGGGATGCAGGGATGGTTCAATATTGGCAAATTGATGAACTTGATACACCACAATAACAAAATGAATATAGAAACCATATGATCATCTTAATAGATACAGAAAAAGCATTTGACAAAATTCAACATCGATATATGCAAAAAAACCTCAACAAAGTGGATTTAGAGGGCACATACCTCAACATAAATAAAAACCATATATGAAAAACCCAGAGCTGACATCACACTCAATGGTGAAAAATTGAGAGCTTTTCCTCTAGGACCAAGAACAAGGACATCCCCCCTCACCACTTTTATTCAGCATAGTACTGGGAGTCCTAACCACAGCTGTCAGACCATAAAAAGAACAGAAGTCATCCGGATTGGTAAGGAAGAAGTAGAAGAGTTACTTTTTGCAAATGACATGCTACTGTACATAGAAAACACTAAAAACTGTTAGAATAAATGGATTCAGTAAGTTGCAGGATACAAAAATCAATATAAGAAATCTGTTGTTTCTATATGCTAATAACAAAGTAGCAGACAGAGAAATTAAACAATTCCATTTACAATTACACTAAAAATAAAATACCTACGAATAAACTTAACTAAGGAGATGAAAGTTCTGTACCTTGAAAAGTACAAAATATTGATGAAAGAAATTGAAGATGACACAAATGGAAAGACATACCATGCTCATGGATTGGAAGAATATTAAAATGTCCATACTACCCAAAGCAATCTACAGATTCAATACAATCCCTTTTAAAATACCAATAGCATTTTTCACAGAACTAAAATCCTAAAATTTGTGTGAAACCACAAAAGATCCCAAATAGCCACAGCAATCTTTAAAAAGAAAAACAAAGCTGGAGGTATCATAATATCAAATTTTAAGATATACTATAAATCTATAATCAAAACCGTATGGTACTGGCATAAATATAGACACATGGATCGACAGAATAGAGCACCCAGAAATAAACCCATGATTATATGGTCTACTAACCTATGACAAAGGAGGGAAGAAAATACAATGGGAAAATATAGTCTTTTTTATCAACAGTGCTGGAAAAACTGGATAGCTACATGGAAAAGAATATTGGACCACTTTCGGGGCTCCTGGGTGGCTCAGTCAGTTAAACGTCTGCCTTCAGCTCAGGTCATGATCCCAGGGTCCTGGGACTGAGCCCCACATCGGGCTCCCTGATCAGCGGCGAGCCTGCTTCTCCCTCTCCCTCTGCCTGCTGCTCTGCCTGCTTGTGCTCTGTCAAGTAAATTAATAAAATCTTAAAAAATGAACTACTGGGACTACATCAAAATAAAAGGTTTAACACGGCAAAGAAAAGCATCAATGAAACTAAAAGGCAATCTACTGAATAGAAGATATTTGCTAATGATGTATCTCATAAGGGGTTAATACGTATATAACTCAACATCAAAAAGACCCTAAACACCTCAATTTAAAAATGGGCAGAGGCTCTGAATACACATTCTCCAAAGAAGACATCCAGATGGCCAATAGACACATGTAAAGATGCTCAACATCACTCTCCATCAGGGAAATGCAAAGCAAAATCGCAATGAGATACCACCTCATGCCTGTCAGAATGGCTAAAATTGAAAGACAAGAAATAGCAAGTGTTGGGGAGAATGTGGAGAAAAACCCACATGCACAGTTGGTGGGAATGTAAGCTGGTGCAGCCATTGTGGAAAATAGTATAGAGGTTCCTCAAAAAATTAAAAAGAAAAATACCAGGGCAACTGGGTGGCTCAGTTGGTTAAGTGTCTGACTCGTGGTTTTGGCTCATGCCATGATCTTGGTGTCGTAAGATCAAGCCCCCATTGGACTCCGTGCTCAGTGCGGAGTCTGCTTGAGATTTTTCTCCCTTTGTCCCTCCCCCCACTTGCACACACACATTCTCTCAAATAAATAAATAACATCTTTAAAAATAGAAATACCTATGTGATCTGTTCATTCCGTTGCTGGGTAATTACCCAAAGAAAATGTAAACAGTAATTTGAAAAGATATGTGCATCCCTATGTTTATTGCAGCATTAATAATAATAGTCAGGATATGGAAGCAACCCAAGTGTCCACCAATAGATGAATGGATAAAGAAGTGTTATAATAGTGTTTACACAGTGGAGTATCTGATCAGTGAGGTTTGTCTGAGGTGCAATTGTTGGTAAGAAGTGGTACACACACACACACACACACACACACACACACACAGAGGAATATTACTCAGCCATAAAGGAATGAGGTTTTGCCATTTATAACATCATGGACCTAGAGGATCTGATACTAAGTGAAATAAGTCTGACAGAAAAACAAATACCATAGGATTTCACTTATAAGTGGCATCTAAAAAACAAATGAACAAGCAGAAACAGACCCATAAATACAGAGAACTGATGGTTGCCAGAGGGGAGAAGTGTGGTGGGACAGGCAAAATGGGCGAAGTGGGAGTGGGAGGTACAGGCTTCTAGTTATAGAATGAGTAAGTCAGGAGGATAAAAGGTACAGCACAGGGAATATAGTCAGTGGTATTATAATAAGATGGTACCGTGACAGATAGTAGCTACGTTTGTGGTGAGCACTGCATAACGTATAGAGCTGTTGAATCACTATGTTGTGTGCCTGAAACTAGTGTAACATTGTGTGTCAACTAAACTGTGATGTAAAAAGTGATGAAAATCATAACAGATATATTTACAGCACTGTATTTATCAAAGAAAATTCATGTACAAGTGGACCCATGCAGTTCAAACCCATGTTGGTCAAGGGTCAACTGTATATACAAAACTAAACAATAAGGTGATACTTTTTTTATTTGTAAGACTGCCAAAGATTTCAAAGTTTGATAATACTCAATATTGGTGAGAGACAGTGTGAGTAAACAGTAACTCAAACTGTGGGAGATAAACTAGTGGAACTACTCTGGAGGACAATTTGACCGTACTGTAAACATGTAAATGAACATAGTCTTAGACTCAGAAATTCTATCCCAGGAGCAAATATTCTTACACAACTGTGCAAAGGTCTATGAATAAGACCATTCATTGCAAGCTTGTTTACAGTAGTGATTTAAATATTTATCATAACCACCACTTGTTATGGCATACCCATACAATGGAGTACTGGGCAACTGTTAAGAATTAAGTCTATTTATACTAAGATGGAAAGCTCCTTAAAATATATGGTTAATAGAAAGCACAGGAATAGAACAAAAGAATAGTATGTATAAAAACTCACGTAAGGAAAAAGATATATGGTTGTTTTTTTTCAAAAAGATTTTATTTATTCATTTGAGAGAGAGAGCACAAACAGGGGGAGAGGGAGAGGGAGAGGGAGAAGGAAACTTCCCACTGAGCAGGGAGCCTGATGTGGGGCTTGCTCCCAGGATCTGGAGATCATGACCTGAGCCGAAGGCAGACGCTTAACCATCTGGGCCACCCAGGCGCCCCAAGATACGTGTGTGTGTGTGTGTGTGTGTGTGTGTGTGTGTGTGTATGAATGTGTGCATATACAAGCCCATAATTGCCCATCTAAAACCCTTGAGACCAGATAGTCCTTGAACCTAGAATTTCTTTGGATTTTAGAAAGATCTTGTTTTGGAATTTAAATGTTTTAAAGAGAGCATCACGGGCAGCACCCCATAATCAATTAAATTAGTATTTATGTTTTGAGAAGTAGTTAGATTAAACGATAAAATGTGTGGGAGGAGACGGGGAGAGTTTGGGGTATATACATTAAATAATATTTGGAAAAGAATTATTGAAGCTATTTGGTAGATATATTGTCTTTCATTTTACCTATTTTTATGTCTTTTTGGAATTTTCCATAATAAAAGTTTTAAGATATATTTCTGGAGTGAGTTGTTGTAAATATTAGCAGGGTAAAGTAGGATAAAACATTAGCCTCATTATCAGGTCATATTTTCCTGAGTTCAGATCAATTCTAATTTTGCTGCCACATGAATTATGGAAAATCTTTCCGTTTTCAAGGCATTTTGGATTTTGGAATTGTAAAGAAAGATCGTAAAACTCCACAATCTATAACAACATAGAAAGTTGTTCAGACTAGTTTCCTCTCATTTTTACAACTAGGTGTCGGAGGGTGGGAGGTGTAGAAGAGGGAAGAATTTTTTGCTTCTTATTTTCTACCTCTTTGTAAGTCTAAAGTTTTCAAGTTTTCATATTAAAAACTTCACATTGAAGAAAATCTGCCCAATTTTATTCAATGTTGAATAATTGCAATGTGCTATATACTCTAAGTATTGGCGGTATTATAAATCATTTGCACAAGGATATGCACTTAACCCATCATACACTTTGATCACAAATTTCTTTACAACACTTAATATATAAAACCGACAGTAGTACATAGTGAATTTTTAAAGGCTCGAGCGTGTGGTTTGTACATCCTTGGCATTTAACCCTACACTGACTTTCACTATAGGGTCCAGATTTCCTTCCAGCTTTAAGCTTTTACAACTAAGTGACTTAAGTAATGAAAAACATTGTATCAGTAAAGGACATTTCATTTATTTAATCGTGGTAAAATAAAGTTTGGCATTCTCACCATTTTTAGGCATATAGTTCAGTAGCAGTAAGTACGTTTACATTGTTGTGCAATCACCACCACCATCCATCTCTAGAACTTCTTTCACCTTGCAAAACTGAAACTCTCATAAGCAATAACTTCCCATTTCCCTCTCCCCTTAGCCCCTGAAAAGCACCATCCTACTTTCTGTGTCCATGAATTTGACTACTCTAAGTAGCTCATGAGTGAATCCTATAGTATTTGTCCTTTTAGGATACTGCCAAAGTCTTGAAGAGACTAATATTGTCATATTAAATCTTGAAGATATTTATGATTAAAGCATAGGATTTTGTTTATGTTGTTTTGGATTTCATTGATTTTGTACCTGGGCATGACTTATTATAATAAAAATATGACATTTTTCACTTAGGTTGCAGGTTATTAGGAAAGCTTTCTTTACTCTCAGTTCTGTTGTTATTAAGGAACTGATAAAGAATGGATTCCTGTGTGAATGCCTGTTTTGAACTGTTATTTACTATTCCATTATTTTACCACATGCTGTATCAAGACAGGCAACGTGATTTATCTAAGAGCTCTTACCTCCGAGTTTTATGTTCCGAGTTACCGCAGGGTGTTTTTAAGCAGTCCATAATCAATAGTAAGTATGGCACTGAACAAGTTAGTCTGATTGTGAAAACTGTCATGACATTCAATCTGTTTCTCACTGTATTTTTATCAGATTATGTATTTAGAGGAAAAATCACCTTATTTAGAGGGAAAATTTTTATGTGTCACTTTTCTGAAGGTTACAGTCTTCTTCCTCCCTTGATGACTCAAGTCCAACAGATTTAATGAAAGATTCTCATGCTATCAACTGCAGGAGAGTAAGTACAATAAGTAATATCCCTGACACAAGTGGGTGAAATTTGTTCCTTCTTAATTATTTTTGAGAAAAGATGCCATCCTATGAAATGAAGTCTTTCCATGTTTTCAAGAGGCAATGTAGAATAGTGGGTGACAGCGAAGTTGCTGGATACGTACTATCTGGGTCCACGCTGTGACTCAAACACTTACTGCTGGGTATCCTCAGTCTTGTCATTTAAACTCTGTGCCTCAATTTCCTCATCTATAAAATTGGGACATGATAGCACCAAACTCTTAGAGTGGTGGGTGAATTAAGTGATTTGACACAAAAACAAACAAAAGCTTAACAGTGCCTGGTACATAATATGTGCTCAATAAATGGTAGCTATGGTATTTAATAGATTCCAATTCAGTGGAACCCATTAAATGAACTCCTTATGGTCTGGGGAAAAAATGTTAATACTATAAGCTACAACTATTACATACTGTTTAATTCAATTTAACAAATACTCGCTATTCAAAATACAATGTGGCATATACGAAATTGACTAAACGTAGCGCTAAATATGAAGAGTCACATACAATATAGTTCTGTTTCCCAGGCAACAAAAAGATCTAAAGTAAGGTCTATAAACAAAGTGGTAGAAAAAAAATAGGAGAAAAGGGAAATTAAATCTGACGAGGGACAAAAAGGAAATTGAAAAAAAAATGTTTTTATACAAATGTCATGAGTCTTTTGGTCTAGTATTTAACTTTTGCTCATACATTTAGCCAGTGTTTATTAGGTACCCATTTTGTGCGTAACAGTAGGCTAGAAGGAGCGAGTTAAGTCATTCCAACGTTATCTCCAAGTAGTGTACATCGTGTAGACATTTTATAGGTCAAGTTCATCAACTTAATAAGACAATAGGTAAATGCTGTATTTCCCCCCACTGAGCATTATTGCATTTATTTAGTGTGCACAATAATGTTTAAGGAACAACACATTGCTTAAGGGTATTTATATAGATGCTAAAATTATAAAAGCAACAAGAAAATTATTAACCTAAACCTCAAGTTAGTGGCTACTTTAGCAGAAGAGAAAAGGGGATGTGCTCAGAGGGCAATTGCCAGGCTAATAAGTTGTCAGTAACATTATATTGGTAAATAATGTATGTTGATGACCTACATGAACTATTGAATTGGTTGGCCTGTAAGTATGTAACAGTACGGTTACTTTTTGGTAAAAGCCTCTAGTTTAATCCATTTCCCACTCCAATGCACTATTTCCCATTGTAGTTTCATGTGAGATATAGTTTTACCATCATTTTTCTTAAAAACAAATAGCTTTTCCTCCTTAATCCAAAACTTGTCCTTATAGTATGTACATTCAGTTACAACAATGTGGACTTTGGAGTCAGGTGGTTGGGTTAGAATAATGGCCGCAACAACTTGGGCAAGCTATTAGCATCTTTAGCCCTTAGATTCCTGACCTCACAACGTTTGAAACATGAAATGAGAGGATGCCTGTGGACTGGCACACGGTCCTCGGTGAGGAGGGCAGTGGTGGCATTGCCAACAGGCCTACATCTGATCAGTGCTAAGAGGTCTTTATTTCATTCAAGTAGGAAACTTACCATTTTTTATTGTCTTTTCAGACACCAAAAAAGGAGTTGATTCCACTAAATCCTTTTGAAAGAGGGAAGCCAGAGGCTACAAGGCAAAACCAGAGTGCTGTTCCTCCCCATAGTCACGAGCCACTCCTCGGTAAGACGTCTTTGGCAACTGCCCGCCATTTTAGTTTTCCAAACACTTTCTTAATCATGATATTTTCAGGCATAGTTTTAAAACTCTTCTCTAGAAATCTCCTAAGATTTTTCCATTCAAAATCCTAAATACAATAATCATACTCTTGACTTCAAGGTGGATGCTACTGAATGCACCTGTCATTGAAAATTCCATTATCAATGGAATTAGTTATGGGTATTGTTAACACACACCATGTAAATAAAACTAAGGTACTTATACTTAGGGAAAAAATTTCCATTTCCAAGAATGAGAACTTTTAAATGTACCAATCATAAAGTGTTTAAGATGTAATTATTCATTTTAACTATGTTTCTGGAGACTCAAACCAAGCAAACTGAAGTGACAGTTTTATACCATCCAAAAATAACATTAACGTACATTTCCAGTAGATCGAAGAGAATCAAGGAACTTGAAAGAAACTGGACTTCAGCTTCACAGAGACCGCGTATTAATCATCCCAAATTCTATCATACTTTGAAAGATTTCTAGAGAACTTTGGCTGATCTGTAGCTGTGTGTTAACCCAAAATTTCTAGAACCTCTTCCTTATCTCTAACTTAAATCTTATTTCTATGGTTTCTTCTTATTTCCTTTTTCAATAAAAAGGTTGGGTATGTCCCCTTTTATAAGATTTTTCAGATTTTTGGAAGAGGACGCTTTTGTGTCAGCCTTCTTTTTCAGATTAAAGACGTGCAGTGTTTTCACAAGACAGATGGAAGTTAAGTTCATTCTTCCAGGCTCTGTGTAGACACATGTATAAACTGGCTCCTAGCTTCCAGCTGTCTGAGAGTCAGAATCTTTTAGTACTGTGATTTTCTATTCAAAAACTCATAGATCACCCCATTTATGTGCATCAAATGAGTTCTGTGCAATTTCTCTGACAGCACAGGGTTATAAAAATAGGTGACCCATTTAAAAATATATCAGCCTTCTGCAATTTAAGATCTATGCTTTGCCCTCAAAATTACATCGCATAGTATTCTAGCCTTGCCATTTTTAGATTGTTATTTTAATTCCAGTTAGTTAACATACAGCGTAATATTAGTTTCAGGTGTACGATATAGTGAGCCATCAATCACGTACAGCACCGACGTTCATCGCAAGTGCCCTCCTTCATCTGTATCATCTCTCTCTCCCATCTGCCCGCCCCCTCCCCTCCGGTGACCATCGGTTTGTTCTCTGTAATGAAGACTCTGTTTCTTGATTTCTCTCTCTCTCTTTTTTTTTTTTTTTTGCTTGCTTTGCCATTTTTAGTGATATTTATCTTTTAACCTCCAAACATACTTACACAAGTCTGTATTTTAATTTGATAGGTGAAGGTGCCCAGCTGGATTTTGATGCCCTGTGTGACAATGATGACACAGCCATGGCTGCCTTCATGAATTACTTTGAAGCAGAGGGGGGCCTGGGAGACCCCGGGGACTTCAGTGACATCCACTGGACACTCTAGCATTTGATTTTTGATTCTTACAAATTAGGAACGTGTTAAAGCATTTCATTGACAAAAAAAAACCCAAAAAACAAAAAACCTGTATAATCTACTGGACTGTATTGATACTGTTTTTATCTTTTATTCCTATTAATAGTCTATCAGTTGTTACAGATGTGCACCTTACTTCCACAGCAGAATGGGGAAATGTGATGTTTCCCTTCACAAAGAATGGCTCAGAGTTTCCTACAGACCCCTTTTCTCAGTGACATGGCTTAAAACCCACTAGTTACTATCTTTTGGTTAAAATTTTTTAACCAAGAATATCATATACATCTGGTTTTGTATTTATTTTCTGATGCAGTTTTTGAGTTTGGGGGATTTAATATATTGACATTTTCCTGTGTCTAAGATTCACTTTTAATGGATTTATAGATTTGTGGAAGTTGGAGCATCTCCATTTCTTGCGTATTTCCTTAATTGAGGATAAGGCTTATACACTTTAAGAAAACTCTGAGCACTTGAACATTTAAAGAGACAGTACAATTGGTAGTCATAATTGCAGTGAAGACTGTATTCAGTAATTGAAAAACTTGGGCAAATGTAAAGCCACAATAGTTACGCTTGGCCAAGCACTTGAGATAGGCTTTAAGTGAGGATTTATTTAAAATTCAGGGGGAAAAAATTTTTTAAGGGACTTTCAACTTGGCTTACAGAAAAGGAAATATCTCGGGCCCTAGATCTTGGTAATTATCCTTTGCATGTAAGAATTATTGCTAATATAACCAGTCAAGATTTTCATTACATATAAAACCAGTTTTTGATACAGAAAATGTGCTTAGCGAAAAATGAGGCCTGGAGGGAAAAACAAGTGCAGGCAGGTTAAATGTCTCGTGTGAAGTCACAGTTAAGCTCATGTTTTTAAAATGCTTAATGTGTATAAATCAGTTTCTTTATGCACATTTGGGAAAGCAATGGTCTCACTGGTTAAATGATTAGTTAGCTGACCCAGGAACTAGTTGTGGCTTTCTAGAGTAGGCAATTACAGTTACTGTTGCTTGTAACCAATTATACAAATGCTAAGTCTAGTTTTGAAACTGAGACAATGAGAAAGAATTTAAAAGCCAATTTTCTAGCTATAATTACAAATTTTGGAGATCATTTTTTTAACTAGTCATTGAGAGGTGGCTTATCCTCAGGATAAGAATATTCAAAATCATGTATGTATACCTATCTTTTTGAAGGTCATACTTTCATAATATCTTATGTTTCATAGTTCTTTCTAGTTTACCAAGTGTGTTTTCATATATTTTCTTTTGTGCCCTACAAATGAGAGTACAACAGGCTAGGAAACTAATGGGGAAGCTGGAGGCTCAGATGTGGGGATCCAATGCAGTTCTCTTCCTCTAGGTGGTGCTACACTTTCCAGCAGCTATGGCTGGGAGCCTTGCACCAAAACAAAGCATTTTTTTGACCTTGCATATTTCTTTAGACTGCCGGTGATAGGTTAGAACTTTTGTCAGACAGGTTAATGGCAAACATACCAACAGGGAATAGTCCAAAAGCACACGTTCCCTTCAGGTGGGACCTCTGCAGTGGCTACATAGGGAAGGATGTATCGGCACGTTGTCCTCCAGACGATACAGTGTTCCCGCAATATTGGAGGGTCAGCACCACTCCCAGTTCTGGGACTTGAGGGACATGCAGGTTTACAATAAGCCAGAGAAACCCTACAAGATGGGGGAGATTGGTTTGCAGCGGGCTAAGCATGCTTGTCCCTGCTTCTTCAGATTTAAAACTATCACATCTGTTCTTTAAGTCCGAGGCCGGACCAATGTAACAGTTGAGGGTCTAAACCACTGCAGGTTGGACTTGGCCTCCAGAGTTGACCTAAGCCAGTGATAGCAAGATGGGTCACTGTGGCTGGATGAACTTGAAAGCAGAGGGGCAAACCCTCCTGATGCAAGAATCTGAGAGGCAGAGTTTCTAGAGGCAGGCCATTGCTGCCATGCACAGAAACAGTTTTTCCTCTTGGCAAGAGGAAAGGTTAGTCCAAGGACCGGTGGGCAGAGAGCCAACTGAAGGCTTTGATCCTTTAAAATAACCTACTTGAGTATTTTTCTGTAGATCTTGTCCCAGACCCAGAATCCAATTCATACAATGTGGGATAACTGTAGCTCTCCCGTGTTTAGCGTTTTCTCCAAAGTGTGTTGCATTTACATTGAATTGCTGTTAGGAGTGACAGATATTCTTACGGCCTACCCTGTATTACTTTTTCTCCTACCCGTTAATTTCCTGCATTTTGATGCAAAGCATCTACACATTGAATGAAATAGAAATATTCTAGTTCTGTCTTTTTTTTTTCCCTAAGTCTAAGAATTACCTACAATAACCTAGTGGAGTGGGGAAGAGCCTAGAATCAGAAAGTGCCCGCTTGGCCTAAGTTTAGCTGTGTGACCTCAAGTAAGCCATTTCAGTACTCTGTATGTGCCTCAGTTTCCTCGTCTGTAACAAGAGGTTTGATCTGTCAGCTGACTTCCAGTTCTGGTTCTGTGATTCTAATCCACGGGACTTGAGCAGGAGGGTCAGACGCCCATACGGGCTCTGTGTTGGCAGGTCTGACGGCTGCAAGCCACGCGTGGCTATGGAGCACTTGGAATGCAGCTCATGCAGATTGAGATAGACGGTAAATGTAAAATGCATACCAGAGTTCACACATTTAATATAAAAAGGGAGCACAGATATCACATTAACAGTTTTATAATGGAGCCCCTGGCTGGCTCAGTCAGTAGAGCACGCGACTCTTTGATCTCAGGGTCGTGAATCCAAGCCCCATATTGGGCGTAGAACTTACTTAAAAATAAAAATGTACAAATAAATATAAAAACTATCTTTTAAAAAACAATTTTATATTGATCATGTATTCAAGTATTTTGGATATACTGAATTATATAAAACATTCGCATTTTACTTTTTACTTTTTTAATGTGGCTACAAGAAAAGTTTAAATTACGCATGTGGCATATATTATATTTCTATTGGACCGTGCTGCTCTAAAACATTTTATGAAGGGGATATTATTGAAGTAGACCAAAGGTTATACCATAACTATGATATTTACGTCTAAATGCTATGGTTTAAGGAACAATTGTTTATTGATCCTTGACTTAGTATAATCAAATAACTGTGAACCTCTGTCCTTGCGCCAAAATTTAAAACTGTTTGAAACTAGTAAGCCTGGAAATGTGATCAGTCATTTCATTACATGATGATAGCTTGAAATCAAATAAAACTTGGGGGATATGTTGACACCCTATTGCAGTCACTAAATCTGGAAATCCATTGAGAAATAGACAGGAAAATAGACAATAGAGGCTTTGGGTAAATAAAGGGGATTAAGGTATTTCATTACAGTGTCATAGTGGGAAAAGACTATATTAGCCCAATTCTTTGAGGAACTTTTTTTTTTTAAATGATTTTTTATTATGTTAGTCACCATACAGTACATCCCCGGTTTCCGACGTAAAGCTCGATGATTCATTAGTTGTGTATAACACCCAGTGCACCATGCAATACGTGCCCTTGTTACTACCCATCACCGGTCTATCCCATTCCCCCACCCCCTCCCCTCTGAAGCCCTCAGTTTGTTTCTCATAGTCCATAGTCTCTCATGCTTCATTCCCCCTTCTGATTACCCCCCTTTTCTTTATCCCTTTCTTCCCCTACCGATCATCCTAGTTCTTATGTTCCATAGATGAGAGAAATCATATGATAGTTGTCTTTCTCTGCTTGACTTATTTCACTTAGCATTATCTCCTCCAGTGCCGTCCATGTTGTAGCAAATGTTGAGAACTCGTTCTTTCTGATGGCTGAGTAATATTCCATTGTATATATGGACCACAACTTCTTAATCCAGTCATCTGTTGCAGGGCATCTCGGCTCCTTGCACGATTTAACTATTGTGGACAATGCTGCTATGAACATTGGGGTGCGTATGGCCCTTCTCTTTACTACGTCTGTATCTTTGGGGTAAACACCCACTAGTGCAATGGCTGGATCATAGGGTAGGTCAATTTTTAACTTTTTAAGGGACCTCCACACTGTTTTCCAGAGTGGCTGTACCAACTTGCATTCCCACCAACAATGTAGGAGGGATCCCCTTTCTCCACATCCTCTCCAACAATTGTTGTTTCTTGCCTTGTCTATTTTTGCCATTCTAACTGGCGTAAGGTGGTATCTCAGTGTGGTTTTGATTTGAATTTCCTTGATGGCTAATGATTTTGAACATTTTTTCATGTGTCTGTTAGCCCTTTGAGGAACTTCTGAAGCCTCTGGGCACAGTAAATGAAAGAACCACTACCTAGGTACAGGACCATGTTTAGTAGTTCATTTCAGTCCCGGCTCTAAAGAAGCACCCACCACTCAGTGGGTCGTTGTTGGGCTCTGGAACTGGAAATTGAGATTTGCCAAGCACAGTTATGAGAAGAGCAAGGAAAAGATCGGACATGATCAGAAGCCATCAAGGAAAACTGCTAAGTGGCCACTAGGTGTCACTTTTCCATTTCTAGAGCGCTTTGTTTTCATTGCTTTTTCCAAATTCCACGGGGCCTAAGGGAGGCATTTATGACTTGTATTTAGATTAGGTCTGCCTCTCCGGTGTGGGTTATTTTATGAGAAATGCTTTTTAAGAGAAGTCTGGGAAGATGTTTCCCATATAATATAAGAACTTTGGTCTAAGATGCTTTCCAGATGTGGCTCCAGTAAAAGGTGACCATAGAAAGAAAACTTGTCTAACCTGGAATATGCTTTCTGAACTTGCTTGAGAGTATATGGTATGTGTGTGTCACTGCTCTCACATTCCTGGGCTTAGCTTTGTTTTTTATACAATTTTTAGCTCTTTTCTGTTTACTTGCTCTTGTCCGTATATTGGTATTTTTAAATTTTTGTGGTAAGTAAAGAGTGAAATTAAACTATATTTTATAATAATTACTAGTTTGAAGCTTTTTTTTAACTTAATATGTTAAACCTCTTCCAAAAAATATCTCCTTAACTGCTTCCTAAAGTGGAAACACAGACCAGAAGACCCAGTCTTCTCAAACCACTGGGCAGAGAGGTGTATCGAACTACATTACTCTGTATATATTTGTGTTCATGAGGGTACGCTAACTGCTGTACCCATCTCCCTGTCCGTAATGGCGCTCAGAACTTCCCAGTACATGTTGCTCTTCCACCTGGCCATCTCAGTGGAGAGAGCATCTCTGTTTCCTACCAGTTCACACAAAAATGTCCATTGTTTGGGCCTTTGGATCAACTTAGTTCACATAGGTTTTCCTGAGATCACCAGGCTGTGATATACGGATTGGTCGGGTTTTGATTACATGCCCAAACCTGTATTTTAAAGGCATCCTTGAAAGGGAAATGATGTCAGAAATAGCCAGCTGCTTGACGTTCTAGGGCCAGTGGAAAGAATGTGGACATGTGTGGAAAGGACAATGGAAAACGTGTCATTTATGATTGATGATTTCGGAGGATCGTGGGTTTAGCTCTATGAACCTTGAGTCTTGTTTTTGGTTGTTTGGGTGGGGGGAGGGCGGTGAGAGCGTAGTCAGTAGCAGCAGGTTGTGTCCTGTGTTTTTGACACCGATCACCTTTTGTTTAATACCCAGCCCCTAGCTGCTCTGGAGGACTCTGTCTATGGCTTCGGTGTGTGTCTAGAGACTCCATAAAGAGCTGTCTTAAGTTCTTGTCCAGCTGTGTGTCTCTGGCGTAGGACGTATTTTCTTAGGCAGTCCTAGTTCTTAAGCTCACATTTAGGGAGTATTTTCCACATGTATTCCTGTCCACGAGGAAATCAGTCTCATTTTACCTTGCGAGTAAATACGTCACGTTTTTTTGTGATAATTTTTTTCTTCAAAAGACAACACTAAAATGAGAAGCCTAGATTATGGAGATTTATCATTTAATAGAATTCTTGAAAAATCTCCTTCCGTCTAGCTCAAAATGGTGATATAGGAAGACCCCGAACCTACCTCCTGTCACGGACAGACCAAATCTACAGCTGGGGGAGGAGGCCGTGAAGCAGGCCTCTCAGAGTCCTCGACGCCACTGCATTCTGCCCCATCCTGCCAGGATCATGGTCTGCATTTGTCTAGGAGGGATGCTGCTGCGGGCTGGGCTTGGGCTGCTTGCCCTGGCTGTGCTCTGCCTGCTGTGGATTCCTGGGGCCAGCCTGCAGCCTGTGAGCCTGTGAGCCTGTCTGCATCCCTACCCTAGAACATGACAAAACTGCCCGGCCATTTGGCCACAGTACCCAGACCAATGCCATCCTAGCCACTAAGCAGTTCGCAGGTCTGCTGGGCACCGCCAGGAGCCCACATCTGCTCTTTCCCTGTGCCATGTACACATTCATCAGCACCATTACTTCCAGCAAGAGCACGTTAAGTTCTGCAAGTCTCTGTTCAGGTAGGCCCAGAGGGCTGCAAGCCCATCTGCATCAGACTCTGGGGTCTGAGAGCCAAGCCTACGAGGAGCTGCCGTTTAGGACTGGGGCACGTGCATCTTTCATAAGGCCACCATCACTGTGGACAGAGTGAATTTCCTAGGGATCCTAGTAACGGAAACTGTAGAGGGGCAAGCAGTGAATGCTGCAAATTAAACTTATTTGGGCTACACAGAGGACCTAGCTCCAAAACAATTATAACTATGTCATTCAGGGAGGCTAAAGGTAAGAGGTCAAGAGCAAATGCCATGGTGTGACTGCAGTAGTTGAGGTGAAGGAGATTCTGAGGGCTTCTCTAATAAACATTCCAAGCACACCATTAACCTTTGCACCAATTCTGGCTGCCTGTGTCCTCGTTCATATTAATGAGTAGCATATCATTATGGGGTATGAAGGTGAGTGATGTTCCAGATTAGCCTTAGTGGAAAGTAATATTGCTGAGAAATGGAAGGATCAACTTTGTAAAAAAGTTAAGCCCTGGGATAGGAAGCTCTGTCATCTTAGAGTAAAAGTGATTCTAGCCATAGTAATTCCACTCAGAGTCAGACATCTGGCAGGAACTCTAACCCCCTAAAAGCACACAGCTAAACCCTGAAATGCAAGAACAGCAGCGAACTTCATATGAAGACTTGCATTGCTGGACTAACAGGAAAATTGCACTGGTGAACATGATAATCTGTTATTTACCACGTAAATGGGTATTACCTCTGCTTTTCTCTTTTCTCCTTCCCTTTTTTGTAGTCGGAGTTTGGATCCTTAAATACATATTCAACTTAACAACAAAAAAACACAATTTATAACTAAATAATGAAGTTAAAGACAAGGGGAGAATCTTAAAAGCAGTGAGGAAAACAACTTGTTACATACGAGGGAACCCCCATAGGATTATCACCAGATTTTTGAGCCGAAACTTTTCAGGCCAGAAGGGAGTGGCACCACATATTCAAAATGCTGAAAGGAAAATAATTTCTGCCAACCAAGAATACTCTATCCAGGAAGCCTATCATTCAGAATAGAAGGAGAGATCAACAGTCTCCCAAACAAAAGTTGAAGAAATTCATCACACCAGGCTTATAACAAATGTTCAAGGGAACTCTTTGAGTGGAAAGGAAAGACCATAAGCAGGTGTAAGAAAAGGGAAAGCACGAAAGCAGTGAAATTAATATCTATAAAAATCAGGGGCGCCTGGGTGGTGCAGTCGTTAAGTGTCTGCCGTTGGCTCAGGGCGTGATCCTGGCGTTCTGGGATCGAGCCCCACATCAGGCTCCTCCGCTGGGAGCCTGCTTCTTCCTCTACCACTCCCCCTGCTTGTGTTCCCTCTCTCACTGTCTGTCTATGTCAAATTAATAAATAAAATCATAAAAAATATATAAAAATCAGTCCAGGGATTCACAAAATAGAAGGATGTAAAGTATGACATCTATATGAAATGTGGGTGGGGGGTAGTAAAAATTTAGTTTTTATTTTTATTTTATTCAAGAGAGAGCATGTGCGAGTGTGGGGGAGGAGCAGAGAGGGAAGCAGAGAGAAAGGGAAAGAATCTTAGGCAAACTCCACACTGAGCTCAGACCTCAATCTCATGACACTGAGATCATGACCTGAGCTAAAACCAAGAGTCAGTTGTTCAACTGACTGAGCCATGCAGGTGTCCCAAAATGTAGTGCTTTTAGAATGGATTCAAACTTAAACCACCATCAACTTATTATAGACTGTTAGATGCATAAGATGTTATGTATAAACCTAATGCTAACCACAAATAAAAAACTAGTAATAGACATGCAAAAAATAAGGAGAAAGAAATCCAAGAGTATCACTAAAGAAAGCCAGCAAACCACAAAAGAAGAGAGCAAGAGAAGAACAGAGAACTACAAAAACAACCATAAAGCAAGTAACAAAATGGCAATAAGTACATACCTATAGTAATTCTTTTGAATGTAAATGGACTGAACACTGTAATCAAAAGACAGGGTGATGGGTTGGATGAAAAAGCAAGATCCATCTATATGTTGCCTACAAGAGACTCATTTCAGACCTAAAGACACCTGCAGATTAAAAGTAAAGGGATAGAGAAGCATCTATCATGCAAAGCTTGATACTTTGCTGGACAAAATAGACTTTAAAACAAAGACTGTAACATGTGACAAAGAAGGACATAACATCACAACAAAGGAAACAGTCCAATAAGTAGATATAACAATTGTAAATATTTATGCCCCCAACATGGGAGCATCTAAATACATAAAGAGGCTAATAACAAAGTTAAGGGAAGCAACTGATACTAATACAATGAATAGTAGAGGACTTACCCCATTTACATCAATGGATAGATCATCCAAACAGAAAATCAACAAGGAAACAGTAGCTTTGAATGACACATTTGGCCAGATACAACTAACTAATATATTCAGAACATTCCAGAATACACAATCTTTTCGAGTGAAGATGGAACTGTTCCCAGAATAGATCACATGTTAGGCCACAGAACAAGTCACAACAAATCCAAAAAGACTGAAGTTATATCATGCATCTTTTCCAACCTACAATGCTATGAAACTAGAAATTAACAACAAGAAAAAATCTGGAAAGAACACAAATACATGGAGGTTAAATAACATGTTACTGACAATGAATGGGTCAACCAAGAAATCAAAGAGGAAATGAAAAAATATATGGAGACAAATGAAAACACAAGGATCCAGAATCTTTGGGATGCAGCAAAAGTTGTTCTAAGAGGGAAGTTTATAGCAATACAGGCCTACCTCAAGAAGTAAGAAGAATCTCAAACAATCTAACCTTACACCTAAAGGAGCTAGAAAAGGAAAAACAAACAAAACCCAAAACCAGTAGGAGGAAGGAAATAATAAACAGTAGAGCAGAAATAAACAAAATAGAAACAAACAAAAAGAACAGATCAATTATAACCAGGAGCTGGATCTTTGAAAAGATCCAAATTGATAAACCTTTATCCAGATGAGAGATTCTAATAAACAAAATCAGAAATGAAAAAAAAAAATAGCACCACAGAGATACAACAGATGAGAGTATTATAAAAATTATATGTCAAAAAATTGAATAACCTAGAAGAAATGGATAAATCCCTAGAAACATAACCTCATAAAACCAAACCAGGAAGAAATAGAAAACTTGGACAGACCAATTGCCAGCAATGAAATTGAATCAGTAATCAAAATATTCCCAACAAACGGGGTGCCTGGGTGGCTCAGTTGGTTAAATGGCTACCTTCAGCTCAGGTCATGATCCCAGGGTCCTGGGGAGCCCTGCTCTGTGGGGAGCCTGCTTCTCCTTCTCCCCTACTTATGCTCTCTAGTGCTCTCTCTGTCTCTCAAATAAATAAAAGAAATCTATTAAAAGAAATTCCCAACAAACGAAAGTTCAGGACCAGATGGCTTGACAGGTGAATTCTACCAAATATTTAAAAGAGGAATTAATACCTATTCTCCTTAAACTATTCCAAAAAATAGAGGAAGGAAAACCTCCAAATTCATTTTATGAGGCCAGCATTACCCTGATACCAAAACCAGAAAAAGACACTACCCCCCCCAAAAAAAGTGAACTATAGACCAATATCTCTGATGAACAGATGTAAAACTCTTCAATAAAATGTTAGCAAACTAAATCCAATAATACATTTTAGAAAAAAATCATTCACCACAGTAGAGTGAGATTTGTTCCTGGAATGCAGGTGTGGTTCAATATTTGCAAATCAATCAACGTGATACATCACATCAACAAGCGAAAGGATAAAAACCATATGATCATTTCAATAGATGCAGAAAAAGCATTTGACAAAGTACAACATCCATTCATGATAAAAACCCTCAACAAAGTAGGTTTAGAGGGAACATACCTCAACTTAATAAAGGCCATATGTGAAAAACCCCTAGCTAACATAATAGTGAAAAGCTGAGAACATTTTCCCTAAGAATGGGAACGAGACAAGGATGTCCACTCTCACCCCTTTATTTCAACATAGTACTGGAAGTCCTAGCCACAGCAAGCACACAAGAGAAAGGATAAAAGGTATCCGAGTTGGTAAGAAAGAAGTAAAACTGTCACTATTTGCAGATGACATGATACTATATTTAGAAAACCCTGAAAACTCTCAAGAAACTAGGATAAATGAATTAAATAAAGTCACAGGATATAAAAATCAATATACAGAACTCTGTTGCATCTCTATACACTAATAATGAAGTAGGAGAAAGAGAAAGAAAAACAATCCCATTTACAGTTGCACCAAAAATAAAATACCTAGAAATAAACCTAACCAAGAAGGAGAAACACCTGTGCTCTGAAAGCTATAAAATACTGATGAATGAAATGAAAGATGACATAAACGAATGGAAAGATATTCTGTGCTCATAGATCAGGAGAACAAATATTGTTAAAATGTCCGTACTACTGAAAGTAATGTACAGATTTAATGCAATCCCTATCAGAATTCCAATAGCACTTTTTACAGAAACAGAAGAAGCAATCTAAGAAGCAATCCTAAGATTTGTAAGGAACCACAGAAGACCCCAAATAGCCAAAGCAATCTTGAGTAAGAAGAGCAAAGCTGGAGGCATCATGCTTTGCAATTTCAAACTGTATTACCAAGCTACAGTAACCAGATAGTAAGGTATTGGCATAAAAACAGACACATAGATCAGCAGAATAGAGGGCCCGCTCATAAATCCATGAATATGTGGTTGATTAAATCACAACAAAGGAGCCAAGAGTATACAATGGGAAAGGACAGTTTCTTCAATGAGTAGTATTGGAAAAGCTGGACAGCCACATGCAAAAAATGAAATTGGACCATACCTTACACTACTCACAAATACCAATCTGAAATAGATTACAAATTTGAATCTAATAAACCTCACTCTGAAAAGCTTCTGCACAGCAAGGAAACCATCAACAAAACCTATTAAATGGGAGAAAAATATTTGCAAATTATATATCTGATGAGGGATTAACATCCAAGATACATGAAGAACACAAACAACTTAATGACAAGCAACAACAACAACAACACCACAAACAATCCAATTAAAAATCAGGCAGAGTATCTGAATAGACATCTTCCCAAAGATGACATACAGGTGGCCAACACATACATGGAAATGTGCTCATCATCACTCATCATCAGGGAAATGCAAATCAAAACCACGGCGAGATACCACCTCACACCAGTCAGAATGGCAAATATCAAAAAGAAGAAATAGCAAGTGTGAGGATGTGGAGAAAAGGGAACTTTTGTGCACTGTTGGTCAGAATGTAAATTCGTACAGCCACTGTGGCAAACAGCATGGAGGTGCCTCAGAAAATTAATAGATCCAGTAATTCCACTGCTGGGTATTTACCCAACAAAAATGAAAAATGAAAACACAATTGAAAAAGATATATGCACCCCTATGGTGCTGTGGAAGCAAATTGGGTGTCCATCCATAGACGAATGGATAAAGAAGATGTGGTATTTATAGTCACTGGAATATTATCCAGCTGTGACAATGAAATTTTGCCATTCATGACAACATGGATGGACCTAGAGGGCATGATGTTAAGTG
This sequence comes from Ursus maritimus, assembly GCF_017311325.1. Classification (NCBI taxonomy): domain Eukaryota; kingdom Metazoa; phylum Chordata; class Mammalia; order Carnivora; family Ursidae; genus Ursus; species Ursus maritimus. Next base: position 25,271,190 of record NW_024425119.1, read on the forward strand.
AAATAAGTCAGAGAAGACAAATACTGTATGGTTTCACTTATATGTGGAATTTATTTATTTTTTTTAAGCTCTACTTATTTTTTTGAGGGAGAGAGAATATGAGTGGTGGGAGGGGCATAGGGAGAGGAAGAGAGTCTTAAGCAGACTCCTTGCTGAGCATGGAGCCTGGCACAGGACTCGGTCACACTACCCTGAGATCATGATCTGAGCCAAAATCAAGAGTCGGTGGCTCAACCAACTGAGTCACCCAGGTGCCCCCTACATGTGGAATTTAAAAAACAGAACAAAACAGACTCACAAATACAGAGAAGAAACTGGTGGTTGTCAAAGCGGAAGGGGATTAGGGATGAGTGAGACGAGTGAAGGGAATAAAGAGGTACAAATTTCCAGTTATAAATAAGTCGCAAGGATAAAAAGTAGAGCACGGGAAATATCGATATTATTATGATAACTTTATATGACAAATCACAACTGTACTTGTCATGGTGAGCAATGCATAATGTATAAAACTATCAAATCACCATGCTGTACACCTGACACCACTATTGTATGTCAACTATAGTTCAATAAAAAATTAAGAACTGAAAATAGAACGTATGATCAACGATTCGCTTCTGAGTATTAACAGAAGAAAATGAAAACACTAACTGGTTAGGATATCTGTGCCCTGAGGCTCGCTGCAGCACTGTTTACAATAGCCAAGACGTGGACACAACCACTTAGGATGAATGGATAGAGAAAATGTGTTATATGTGTATACACACACACACACACACACACACACACACGTGATTATTCAATCAGAAAGAGAAGGAAATCTTGCCATTTGTGGCAACATGGATGTATCTTGAGGGCATTATGCTAAGTGAAATCAGAGAAAGACAAATACCGGATGACCTCACTGGTAAGTAGAATCAAACAAAAACACAACAAAAATCAAGCTCAGAGCACAGACTGGTGGTTGCCGGAGGCAGGCTTGGGGAGTGGGTGAAATGATACAGGTGGTCAGAATGTACAAACTTGCGGTTATGAACTAAATGCACCCTGGGGATACACTGTGCAGCATGGTGACTGTAGTTAATATCACCGTACTGTATATTTCAAAGTTGCTGAGAGTAGATCTTTAAAGTTCTCATTATAAGAGAAAAAAATTGTGGCTATGCATGGTGATGAATGTTAACCATATTGATTGTTGTGATCATTTCACAATATAGGAATATAGCAAATCATTATAGTTTACACCTGAAATTAATATAATGTTAAGTCAGTCGTCTCAATGAAAAATTTTTATTTTATACTTGGTTGAGAGAGCAATAACCAAAAAGGTTATTTCTGGCTCTTTCATCTACCAGAAAGGACATCTACACCAATAGCACAACCTTAGCTGATTGTTAGAATTGTTTGGAAGCCCATAGTTCTCTATTTGAATTAACAAAGTCAAGAAAATGTTATGGTGCCTGAAATAGTCATTCCTGGGAGGGAAAATAGACACATATTATTAGGTTATATGTAAAATAATCAAATTAATATTATTCACAGTAGAACACTATTCTAATTCTTTGTGTAACATTAGCCTATTTTAATTATTTTTTTCTGATTATGAAATAACTATCTTCAGTGTTGAAAATTCAGGAATATAGGAAAGTGCTAAGAAAATAAAAATCACTTATAATTTCACCATCTAGTGAAAAAGCACAATTAACACTTTGGTAATCTGTTTATTTTTTCTTCTAGGCCTTGAAAGTCTGGTAATTTCTTTTAAGTTATAAAATTGTACAAATAGGATTCTATTATTCCTATATTTTTGTATGAAATTAACATGTATATTGGTTAAAAGTCATTTAGCTTTTATTTATTTATTTATTTATTTATTTATTTATTTATTTATTTTTAAAGATTTTATTTTATTTATTCGACAGAGATAGAGACAGCCAGCGAGAGAGGGAACACAAGCAGGGGGAGTGGGAGAGGAAGAAGCAGGCTCATAGCGGAAGAGCCCGATGTGGGGCTCGATCCCATAACACCGGGATCACGCCCTGAGCCGAAGGCAGACGCTTAACCGCTGTGCCACCCAGGCGCCCCTCAAAAGTCATTTAGCTTTTAAAAGCATAAAATTACCAAAAAAAAAAAGTCTCTTATACTAATTCTTGTTAGCTAACTCTTAAAAATGAATTAAAAAAAGAATTACTTTTTTTTTTTTTTAAGACTATTCATTTGAGAGAGAGAGAGAGCATGCACAAGGGGAGGGGCAGAGGGAGAGAGAGAAGCAGACTCCCCACTGAGCAGGGAGCCTGACATGGGGCTCGGGGCTCGATCCCAGGAACCTGAGATCATGACCTGAGCTGAGGGCAGACCCTTAATCATCTGAGCCATCCAGGCGCCCCTAACTTGTAATTCTTGTCCAGAGCAACCATTTATAACTTTCATTTAACCTATTATAGTACTGGTCTCTCTCAATATGTTTTGATTGCCACTTCTTGATTTGCACAGAATGGGTGTATAACAGGGAGCCCACATAACAGGGAGCCCACAATTTAAATAGTCTCCTAATTATGGAACATATAGAGTATTTGGAAAGTGTTACTATTATGGGTAATATGTCAGTTAACATCCTTCAACAAATGCTTGATTTTGTTTGCCTCTATACTCAGAAAAACTTCTCCACCCCAAGATCAGGTAAATATACACCTACATTTCCTTCTAGGTGTCATGTGTTTTCATAATTTTATAGTAAAGTCTTTGACCTAGCTGAAGTTTAGTCTGTAATGAAATACAAGTCTAATTTTTCTTTCTCAAATATTAGCCACTTGCTCCAGAAACATTCAGTGACTAGTCCTTCCTTTTACCACCACTGATCTGCAATGTTACCTTTACCAACTGTTACGTTCTTACATATTCTGGGACCTGTTTGGAAAGGAGGGGGGTTGGGGTAGTGGCGCTGTAGGTGTGGGGAGGGGTTTCTCACCCATTAATCTGGCTGTCCTCTCACCAGTATCAAACTGCTTAAATTGATTAAATAATGGAGTTTGATATGGATCTTTCCATTATTTGATGGTGTATTACTGTTTCTTCTGAAGGGTTTCAGAACATGCCACCCCAAAATATGTCCCCTTGGCACATGGATTATTTTGAGCTGAAGGCACTCGAGAAACAGCAAGTATAGAAAGGGCTCTCTGCACACCCCCTTTCTACCTAAAAGCAGGACACAAAATTTCCCCATGAGAAAGGTACCCTTCCTGTATAAGAAAAAGAAGAATATTCTTATCAGCAGAGACTGGGAGTCGATAGTGAAATGGACTTCCTCAAGCAAACCTATAAAAATAACCCTGATTTTCCATTAGTTTCCCCATATATTTCCCAGTCCCTATTCCACAGTTTATTGGCCCTAACCCAATTCATCATAGCTTATCACATTTCCACAATTTACGGTTGTTTGTGTAAAAAGGTATGTAGCTTTGGGGGCCTAAAGCCTTCTTTAATTCTTCATTGTCCTTCCAAAGATTCCCATCTACACATAAAAATATTAAATTTGTATGCCTTTCTCCTGCTAATCTGTCTTACATCAGTTTAACTCTTAGGCCCAGTCATGGGACTTGGATAAAAGGATGTTTTACTTTCCCTACACTTTTTTTTCCTGGAAGTTTTTAAAATAGAAATTTTCTATATATTTACTTATAAAATATTTTTAAGATGGTGAAAATAGAGGAAATGTTAAAGTCAGAAAAAAAATATGCAGTTTTTATTTTATCGGGCTGCATATCAATCACTTAAATCAATTAATTCCATTTCAGGAATGGTGTTGATGGGTTTAGCATTCTTCTAGATTTCCATTATATATAGAATTCATTGATATAGAATTAATTTATTCTTGGAATGACTATCAATACTACAGTCTCTATTCTCTTGAGTTGTTGTTGTTCCAAGAGAGTAACATCTAACCTTTATTAAATTCTTAGTATGGCAGGCACGTTCCTAAGCCTTGTACATGTCTTAATTCAAGCTGCCTAACAACTGTGAAGATAAATGCTGGTATTACCCTGTTTTACACATGGGGAAACCAAGGCTCAGCGAATTAGGTACCTTGACAATGTTACCCAGCTTATGAGCGGTGGAGTCAGAATCTAGACCCACGCAGCCCACACTGGTGCTCGTAACCTTGTATTGTCGCAAACCCTTTGATTTATTGTAGAACTTTCAGGATCTTCAGGCCTTTCCCTCACCCTCCTTAATTTAATGAACAACAATCTCAGTTTTGTTTTGTTTTTTAATTATAAAAAGTCACTATCTTGGGATAGCCTGGATGGCTCAGTTGGTTAAAGGACTGCTTGAGAGAGCGCACAAGCAGGGGGAGTAGCAGACAGAGGGAGAGCCAGGCTCCCTGATGAGCAATGAGCCAATGTGGGACTCGATCCGAGGACCCCGGGATCATGACTTGAGTCAAAGGCAGATGCTTAACCAACTGGGCCACCCAGGCATACCTTTTACCAACACTTCTTATTTTCTGGGTCTTTGTGTGTGTGTGTGTATGTGTTTAAATAGTGGTCATCCTAATGGGTGTAAGGTGGTATCTCGTGGTTTTGATTTGATTAGTGGTGTTAACCATCTTTTCATATGCTTTTTGGCCATTTGTGTGTTTTCTTTGGAGAAATGTCCATTCAAGTCTGTTGTCATTTATTTATTCATTCATTTCAGTATAATTAACAGACAGTGTTATATTAGTTTCAAGTATACAATACAGTGATTGAACAATTCTATACATCACTCAGTGCTCATCACGTTAGGGGTACTCTTAATCTCCATCTATTTCACCCATTCCCTCCCCTCTGGTAACCACCAGTTCTCTATATTTAAGAGTCTGTTTTTTGTTTTTTTTCTTTGTTTGTTTTCTTAAATTCCACAAGTGAGTGAAATCATATGGTATTTTCCTTTCTCTGTCTTATTTCGTTTAGCATTATACCCTCTAGGTCCACCCATGTTGTTGTAAATGGCAAGATTTGATTCTTCTTTATGGTCCAGTTATATTCCATTGTATATATACACCATATCTTTCTTATCTGTGGGTCTGTGGATGGACACATGGCTTGCTTCCATAATTTGGCTATGGTAAATAATGCTGCAATAAACATAGGGGTGCATATATCTTTTCAAATTAGTGTTTTTGTAGTCTTTGAGTAAATATCCAGTAGTGAAATTACTGGATCATATAGTAATCCTATTTTTAATTTTTTGAGAAACCTCCATACTGTTTCTCAGAGTAGCTGCACCAGTTTTGCAAGCCCACCAGCAGTGTGAAAGCATTCCTTTTTCTTCACATCCTCACCACACTTTTTTGTGTTTTTGATTCTAGCCATTCTGACAGGTATAAGGTGATAGCTCATTGTGGTTTTAATTTGCATTTCCCTGATGAGTGATGCTAAACATCTTTTCATGTGTCTGTTGGCCATCTGTAAGTCTTCTTTGGAGAAATGTCCATGTCTTCTGCCCATTTTTTAACTGGATTTTTTTTTTTTTTTGGCATTGAGTTGTATAAATTCTTTATAATTTTGGAATATTTAGCCTTTATTGGATATATCATTTGCAATATCTTTTCCCATTCAGTAGGCAGTCATTTTGTTTTATTTCCTTTGCTGTGCAAAAACTTTTTATTTTCATGTAGTCCCAATAGTTTGTATTTGCTTTGGTTTCCTTTGCCTCGGGAGACACATGTAGAAAAATGTTGCTACAACCGATGTCAGAAACGACTGCCTGTGCTCTCCTGCAGGATTTTTATGGTTTCAGGCCTAACATTTAGATATTAAATCCATTTTGAGGTTTTGGGATATATAATGTAAGAAAGTGATCCAGTTGCGTTCTTTTGCGTGTGACTGTACAATTTTCCCACCATTATTTGTTGAAGAGACTTTTCCCCCATTACATATTCTTACCTTCTTTGTTGTAGATTAATGACCATATAATTATGGGCTTATTTCGGGGCTCTCTATCCTATTCTATTGATCTATATATCTATTTTTTTGTGCCAATACCATACTGTTTTGATTATTGCAACTTTGTAATACATCTTTAAATCTGGGTTTGTGATACTTCCAGTGTTGTTCTTCTTTCTCAAGATTGCTTTGGCTATTCAGGGTCTTTTTTTGTTCCATACAAATTTTCAGATTATTTGTTCTAGTTTGGTGAAAAATGCTGTTTATATTTTGATAGTGACAGCATTTAATCTATAGATGACTGTTATTAAAATGTCCATACCACCAAAAGCAATTACTCCAATCCATGAGCATGGTTTGGGTCACCTTCGATTTCTTTCATCAATGTTTCATAGTTTTCAAAGTAAAGGCCTTTCACCCCCTTAAAATTTATTTCTGGATATTTCATTCTTTTTGGTGCAATTGCAAATGGAATTGCTTCCTTAGTTTCTCATTCTGCTACTTTGTTATTAGTATATAGAAACATGATGGATTTCTGTGTATTAATTTTATATCCAGCAAGTTTACTGAATTTATTACTTCTAATAGTTTTTTGGTGGAGTATTTTGGGTTTTCTATGTGTCATCTGTAAATAGTGACTTATTTTTAATAGTCACAGCTTAACTTCTTTCTTATAAATTTGGATGCATTTTATTTTTTTCTTGTCTGATTGCTGTAACTAGGACTCCTATTGAAATGAATTTTGTAAACCTAAGGGAATTTCTTGAAATAAGTAAGGAAATTTTATTTACAAATCATTACTTTGTTGAACTAATTTATACAACTGCATCACAATTATGAGGGGAAAAAACTACCCACTAAATATTTAGAAGAAATATAGTAGATACATAGAGAGCATCTGTACCACCATCTTCTTTACATGCCTGGCAGACATGGCTAAAGAAATATATCTCTTTTTTTGTTGTTGTTGAACCCAGCTGGGCTTTCAAGCCCTTCCCAACTCAGAGCTTCCCAAGCAACCACTCACAAGTGACTGAGGCAACATATTAGATTAATTGTATTTTTCATGTTGTCCTTGAAAACGTTTATAAGAACACATTAGGTAAAGCAGAATTCCTCAGACACGCCACATTGAGAAAATCATAGCTGCAGATTCATAATGATTACAAGCATTTTAAACTTGTGGAGAAATCCTCCCAGAAAGAAGTTACTTAACTGATTAATCCAGCATTTCCTAAATTGACTTGACCACAGACCATTTTCTCACATTATTCCTACTATAATACTGTGACATGTTTATGAAATGGTTATTTGAAATATTGAAACAGGTCTCTGATATTTTCCTTATAATGACCATTTGTAACATTGCTGTCAGTTCTCTGAAAAATGTTAATTACGTTTAGCTCATTTTACATCTTGTGAAATCTGGTTTCCACAAAAAGGCTAAAAAGCATTTTTTTATTTTTATTTTTTTTAAAGATTTTATTTATTTATTTGACACAGAGAGAGACAGCCAGCGAGAGAGGGAACACAAGCAGGGGGAGTGGGAGAGGAAGAAGCAGGCTCCCAGTGGAGGAGCCCAATGCAGGGCTCGATCCCAGGGATCCGGGATCACGCCCTGAGCCGAAGGCAGACACTTAATGACTGAGCCACCCAGGCGCCCCAAGCATTTTTTTTAAAAAAAAGATACAAGAATATCACCTTATCTTCAAACTAGGAGTAAAATTTTCAATAGCATGAAAAAATTCCAAGACACTGTTTAATTTTTAGTGATTATTTTAAACTAAAAGATGGAAGAGATTGAATAACTAAACAAAAGGGATGTCCTTTTTTAAAGATTTTATGTTTATTTGTCAGAGAGAGACAGAGAGAGAGACAGAGAGTGAGTGCAAGCAGGGGGAGTGGCAGGCGGAGTAGAAGGCTGAGTAGGGAGCCTGACTCAGGAGCCTGACTCCTGGCTGAGTAGAAGACTGAGCAGGGAGCCTGACTCAGGCTCCATACCAGGCCCCCAGGATCATGACCTGAGCTGAAGGCAGATGCTTAACCAACTGAGCCACCCAGGTGCTCCAAAAGGGATGTCATTATTTAAAGGATACCTACCTGGTATTTTATACAAAGGAGGAACAGGCCACTCAGGCCCACTACCTGGAGCCTGGCTCTCATTTTAGCTCTAGATATTTAGGTGTTTACATAGACACAGTTTTGGGGGGCTGCGTGGCTCGGTTGGTGAAGGGTCTGCCTTCAGCTCAAGGTCATGCTCTCAGGATCCTGGGATCGAGCCCTGCATTGCAGGCTCCCTGCTCAGCGAGAAGTCTGCTTCTCCCTCTTCTCCTGCCCCTCCTTATGTTCTCTCTCAAATCTCTCTCAAATAAATAAAATCTTAAAAAAAAAAAAAGATGCAGTTTTGGTGAGCATTTATTAAATTGGTCCTTTCCAAGAGATTATGGGAAATAAGTCATTAAAAATCATAGCAACTGTTGCTATGAACATGCAAGTTGGCAAAACATCTTAAGGCTTAATGTTTTCATTCTCAGATATGTGTGTTCACAGGAATACCCGTTAAAAGAATTCAGCATAGTTTTTTCAAGCAGTAACATATGATACTGAAACATAAGAGAGGATTTCTTAAATATAACCTAGCATTGAAACAGAAGAATTCATGAAAATTAGTGTATAAATCCACAGTGGTACTCTAGATGTGATCCCAGGTAAGTAATGTCAGCATCACCTCGGGCCTTGTCAGAAATACAAATTCTTGGTCTTCCGCCTAGGTCTGATTCAGACACTCTGAACAGATCCCAGCAATCTGTGTGTTTTAACAAATCCTCCAGGTGATTCCAATACACACAAGTCTGATAACTGTTGTTCTTGTTCCTGTCTGCTTTTAGATTCACTGAGGCTCCTCATTCTGTGTGATCTTGGTATTAATGGAATTTCCCCACATTTGAGGAGAATACAGAGACCATTTTCCAAATGTAACATCTAATGAGCAATTAGAAATGACCCTCCCTCTGTAACAAAAATAGAGTACAGAAGCTGTCTATGTATTTTTAGAACACAAAAAGAATTTGCTTGAATTTTCAGGAAAACAACCAACTAAAAAAGATTCATTCTCCTTTGTCACTAGATTTAGATGATTGGCCTATAAATAACAAATAAAAAATAACAGGATAAGAGTATAACTATGAAGTTGACTAATATCTGTGGCACTTTGAGAAAATACTGGAGCCATTCCCCAGCAAAGAGAGCAATCCCAACTTATATAAATAGAAAGAGGACATTTTAAGTAGTGGGGCTGCCTCCAAGTTAAATAAAAGGGCATCTTTGCTCTGGGGATTGGAGGGACATCCCACACCAAGGGCAGATCCCAGTGGCTGAGCCTCTGTAGGAGGCTGTCTGCTGTGTGGCAGCAGCGTCTGGTACCAAGTATCTGGGTGGCTTGAAGTCTCCAGTCACAACCACCATGTTCCAAGGGGTTCCTGACAAGGACCCACCCTTTTATAGACTTTCACATTCACCTTCATAGCAGTATGACTGTGCTAAAAAAAATGGGTTCCTTAGCTAGGCAGGTCTTTAAAATCCTGGGTAATGTTTCCATCTGGAGGGACATTTCATAGTTTTTGCATTACAATGACACTCTCTAGAGCAGGGTTTCTCTACCTTGTCACCAGTGATATTTCGGGCTGGATAATTCTTTGACGTGGGAGTCTATTACATACACTGTAGGATGTTTAGCAGAATCTCTGGCCTGTACCCACTAGATGCCAGTAGCAAGACTATTTTGACAAAAATGTCTCCAGACAGTGCCAAATGTCCTCAGGGGGAGGATGCACGATCTCTTCCACATCCCAGTTGAGAACCACTTCCCCAGAGAGCTATGTTCTTTCCGTTAAAGGGAGTAGGAAAAAAAAAATCCTCCCTTCTGTTCTTTAATCTTCATTAAGATGACCACTCCTTTGATAGCCTTCATTCTTTTCCTATTTATCCCCTCTCCTCATGCTTCCTTCACCCCCTTCACACCCCCCTGCACACAAAATCTTTACTTCCTTCCATACATGGACTGGTCCTCCCTCTAAGGCTATCATTTCACTTATTTATTTTTTTTCAATGTTCTCAACTTCCTGGCCCCTTTGCCTTTTGATCTCACTTAACTCCAGAAAATCCCAGCTCTGGATGAGTTCAGCTCTCTGACAACCCTATTCCGACACCAGGCTACCAAATATTGCTTGAGAAAACTGTGGGTCTGCATCAATTCACAATCTCCGACCAATGAGCCTCAATGAGGCAACACAAGGTTCCTGTTTCTCTTGACACACTTCAAATTTTCCATCCCCATCTTGAGAGGGGAGCTCTTAATACACACAGAAAATGTGTTCAATACTAACAAAAAGGTTTTATTTGATTTGATTTAAGGTTTACCTTACTAATACTTCACTTCAAACAATGAAAAATGTGTGAGTGGAGGGAGAGGATCTTAGGGAGAACTAACTGTAAGGAGTGACCAGCCACGGGGATCCCACTCTTCCTCTGCGATAATGAGCCAGGAATAGCCCTTTCCCCAGCCCTGACCATGAGGGCACAATCAGACTGGATTTATTGGGAGAAGAGATGGGTAGACAAGGAAAAAAAAATGGAGATGTCAAGGATATGTTCCCTAGGGTTTTGTGAGTTCACTCTTTATTAGAAAATTTAAAACATAATAGCTGGCAGGAGGATGGTAGAGTAGGAGGTCCCTGAGTTCACCTTGTCCCACAGACACACTGAGATTAACAACTACCTCTACACAACTAACTCTGACAATTCACCTGCAGCCTGGAAGAACAGATCTTCCACAGCTAATTGTAGAGAGAAGGCTGGATGGAAAAGAAGGGTGGTGACACCATTGGGAACCAAACCTCCAATGCAACTAGTCACAAATGGAATGGACATCACAAGCACAGAAAAGCACAGAAACTACACCAGGCACTCCTGGTACTGGGACCCACCCTCTGAAGATGAGTCCCTATAATGCCTCGCTTTGAAAAATCAGTGGGGCTTAACTCTGAGAGCTTTAAAAATCATTGGGATTAACTCCAGGAGAGCCAGAGGGCAATAGAAAACCCAGTCCCTGCCCTTAAAGAGTCAACATACTAAATAACTTAGCCCAGGAGATAACACAAAGCAGCAGTTTGAAAAGCACCTGGGGTATATGTGAAGCAGATTTATTGACTAATCTTAGTACATGTGCTGGAGGGGAAGGGATCTAAAGACTTCTCCAAGAACAAAAGTGGTGGAGGGCACTATTTCCTTCCCTTCCTCCACACTAGATTGGATGTTTTTGGGAGCCAGTGCTAACATTCTCTATCTACCGTGCTAGCACCATGCTAGCACCACATGCAAGACTCAAGTGTTCCTCTGCAAACATCCCTTCAAAGTGACTCCTGTCCCACCACATCTGAAGGGCAACATGGCCTGGAGAAGGGGCTGGGAGGGGGAGGAGATAACCCCACATACCAGTATGCCTCCACTTCCTGCAGCTAAGAGGGCTGGCTGCTCAAGGAGCAAGCTCTGGCCTTGTACCTGCAGCTGTGACAGAGAGTCTAATTGTAGGCAGCTAAGTTGACCACCCACCCAGCCCACCAGTGAGCCCATGGCAGCCACAGCCAGACCTCTCAACAGAATAGGGAACAAACTCTGCCCAGTGTACTCACAGCAGGTAAACCAGGTCATTGCAGTCGCTGGGCTAAAGGCATTCACGATTCAGCCACAATAGGAGGGCACATAAAATCCCACATAGGAGATACCCCTGGTGCACCTGGTTCTGCTGACTAGGATATTGTTCTATAGGGCACCACAGGACCTCTTAGGGACAAGACCACTAGTTTCAAGACCAGGAGATATGGTTGACCTACCTAATACATAGAAATGAACACATACAGTTAGACAAGATGAGACAGGAGTATGTCCCAAATGAAGGAACAAGACAAAAATCACAGTAAAAGAGCTAATGAAATGGAAATAGGCCAAGTGCCTGCTAAGAGTTCAAGGTAATGGCTATGAGGATGCTCACTGGACTTGAGAAAAGAGTGAATGAACTCAGTGAGAACTAAAACGAAGAGAAAATATTTTTAAAAACACAGTGGAAAAATTCAGTAACTAAAGAATAAAACACTAGAGGAAATCAACAGCAGATTAGAGGATGCCGAAGAATAGATCAGTGACCTGGAAGACAAGGTAATGGAAAGCAACGAAGAAGAACAGCAATATAAATAAATAAATAAATAATAAATATAAATAAATAAAATATTATATATATATAATATGTATATAAATGAGAATAGGTTAAGGGAACTCGGCAACTTCAAGCCTAACAGCATTGCCTTATAGGGATCCCAGAAAGGGGGAGGGGGAGAAAAAGAGGAGAAAACTTATTTGAAGAAATAGCTGAAAACTTCTCTTATCTGAGGAAGGAAACAGACATCCAGGTCCTGGAATCAGAAAAATCCAAACAAGATGAACCCACGGAGGTCCACCCAATGACACATAATTAAAATGGCAGAAAGCAGTGGTGAGATAATCTTAAAAGCAGCACAGTAAAAGAAAACAGTTACATACAAGAGAAACCCCATAAATCTATCAGCTGATTCCTCAGAAGAAGCTTTGCAGGATATCATGCAGGGAGTGGCATGATATATTCAAAGTGCTTAAAGGAAAAAACCTACAACCCAGGACACTATCCGGCAAGGTTATCTACCATTCAGAATTAAAGGAGAGATAAAAAGTTTCCTGGACAAAAGTTGAAGGAGTTCATCACCACTAAACCAGGCTTCTAAGAAATGTTAAAGAGACTTCTCTAAGTGAAATAAGGCCATAACTAGAAGAAAATTATGAAAGGGAAATATTTCACAAGTAAAAGCAAACATACCATCGACGTGGTAGATTAACCACTGACAAAGCCAGTACAGAGGTTAAAACTTAAGAACAGTAATATCAATTATATTTATAAAAATTAGTCCAAGGATAAACAAAATAAGATGTAAAATATGACATCATATACATAAAACCTGGCAGGGGTGGTAGAAATGTAGTGCTTTTAGAGTGTGTTTGAACTTAAGTGACCAGCAAATTAATATAGACTGCTATAGAATACACATAGAATGTTATATATGAACTCAATGGTAACCACAAATAAAAAACCTATGACACACAAAAAATTAAGAGAAAGGAATCCAAGCATAACGCTAAAGAAAGCCATCAAACCACAAGGGAAGAGACGAAGAGAAAAAAGGAATGGAGAGGAACTACCAAAATAATCAGAAGACAATTAACAAAATGGAAACAGGAAATAACCTGTTAATAATCCCTTTAATAAATGTACTAAATGCTCCAATCAAAAGACATAGGCTGACTGAATGGATAAAAACAAACAAACAAACAAACAAACAAAAACCCATCTACATGCTGCCTACAAGGGACTCCCTTCAGACCTAAACGCATACAGACTCAAAGTGAAGGGATGGAAATGCCTTGGAATGGATGATGCCAATGGAAGCAAAACCAAAATAAAACAAAACAGGTGGGGTAGCAATAGTTATATCAGAGAAAGTACACTTAAAAATAAATACAGAAAATGGCAGAGAAGGATGATCCTAAGCTAACCTCCTCCCATGAATACACCTAGACAGCACCCACGTCAGTGTGACAACCCCAGAAAATGACCCAAAGACTGGCGGACCAGACTCTCCACAGCTAATAGTAGAGAAGAGGCCACATTTGAAAAAAATGAAAAAGAAAAGTCAGGGAAAAATAGGGACCAACTGACCTGTGAGACTATCTCCAGGAGGGAGGAACACCACAAAGCAAGGAGGAGAGAGGAGAGTAGCAGTTCCACCCCAGGCCCCCAGGCATGGGGACCCATACTGGGAAGACCAAGCTCCGTAACATTTGGCTTTGAAGACAAGAGGGACTTAACTTCACAAGTTCTTACAATCAGTGGGGCTCAACACTGGGAACTTAAAAAAATCAGTGGGACTGGCTCTGGGAGAGTAGGAGGGCAATAGGAAACTGAGCCCCCATCCTTAAAGGGCCAGCACAACAAAGAACCCTGCTGAGATACAGCATAGAAGCAGCAATTTTTTAAAAATTGCTGAGGTATATGGAAGGAATATTTGTTTACTAATCCCAGAATGTGTACTGGAGGGCCAAGGATATTTAGGAGACTTCTCCAAGAGCTGGTCAGTGCCATTTCTCTCCCTCACTCCCCAGACTCGATACATGGATACCTGCAGGAACCAGCGCATCACGAACACTCTCCACCTAGCTTGCTGACAGCATGCCCTGCCCCCTTGCCCTTCTGTAGGCTCATCCCGTCCATTCCAGCGTGGGCAGGAGTTCTCCCAGGCAGCTACAGTTCCTCTCCTGTAGTAGACCATCAGGGACCTTGCTGGTACTATGTGCCTCACCCCTATGTTCTCCTGCAGATCTGCCCCCTCCAAACACACTTGGCAGGAGTCCATCCAAAGTGGTGCCACAAGCCTAACAGCATGTAAGCAGCTCCAACAGGGGGCCGGTACCATCCCAAAGTGACTCCTGCCCCAGGCAGAGGGGAAGATAATCATACACACTTTGCCTTATGAGTGGGCTAGGGGCAAACATCAGGTGACAGCAGGCCCTGGCCACCAATGAAAGACTCTCAAGGGACAACACAGGGAAAACACCCTGCAGTTTGGTGGTACTGCCTCTCTGGCAAACACCTGGTCTGACTCAACTCAAGCTCAAGGCGGCCCCAGACTAGCCCACTAACACCACAAGGACCAAACACTGCCTACAACAGGCAAAGAGAGCCACTGCAGACAACTGAACAGAAGGCAAATTTGGCTCAGCCACAACGGTATGGCACATATAACACACATAGGAGACATGCCTGAAAGGCCAGGTTCTGGAAAACTGGTGACATTGTGCAGCAGAGCTCTATAGGACCTCTTCTTCTAAGACCACTACTTTCAAGAACAGGAGACATAGCTGACTTTCCTAACACATAGAAACAGACCCCGTTAGACAAAATGAGGAGACAAGAGAATATGTCTCAAATGAAAGAACAGGGCAAAAATCACAGTAAGAGAGTGAAACAAAATAGACATAAGTAATGTGCCTGATAGAGAATTTAAAGTAAGGTTCATAAAAATACTCATTGGACTGGAGAAAAGAAAGAGGATCTCAGTGAGACCCTCTAAAAGAGATAGAAAACAAAAAAAGAAGCAATTGGAGATGGAAAGCTCAGTAACTGAAATTAAAAATAGCCTAGATGGAATACAGACCAGAGAAAGCAGAAAGAATGGATCAGTGACCTGGAGGACAGAGTAATAAAAAACAATTAAGCTAAACAGGAGAGAAAAATTTTAAAAAAAGGAAATAGATTAAGGAAACTCAGTGCCACCATCAACTGTAACAATATTCACATTATAGGGATCCCAGAAGGAGAAGAGACAGAAAGGTGGCAGACAATTTATTTAAAGAACTAATGCTAAAAAAAAACTTCCCAAATCTGGGGAAGGAAACAGACATCCAGATCCAGGAGACACAGAGAGCCCTCAACAAAAACCAACCCAAGGAGGTTCCTCACCAAGACAAATAGTTATTAAAATGACAAAAAGTAATGATAAAGAGAATTTAAAAGCAACAATAGACAGTTGTGTATAAGGAAAACCACATAAGACTATCAACTCAGTTTTCAGCAGAAACTTTTCAGGCCAGAAGGGAGTGACATGATATATTCAAAGTACTGAAAGAAGAAAAACCTGAAGTCAAGAACACTCTATTCAGAAAGGCTATCATTCAGAATAGAAGGAGAGAGAAACTCTCTTATAATAAACAAAAGTTAAAGGAGTTCATCACCATTAACCAGCCTACAAGAAATGTTAAAGGGAAATTTTGAGTGGAAAGGAAAGATCATGAGCAGAAGAAAGAAAAGTAGGACACACAAAAGCAGTAAAACTAAGTAGATCTATTTAAAAAAATCAGTGAAGAGATTCACAAAATAAAAGGGTGCAACGTAGGACACTATATGCCTAAAATATAGGGAAGAGAGGAGTAAAGAATGGGTTCAAACTTAAATGCCCATTAACTAAACATAGACTGCTATTTGCAAAAGAGATTATATGCAAACCTAATGGTGAATCATATATTAATACCACTAATAAATACACAAAAAATAGAAAGACGTCCAAATATATCACTAAAGAAAATCAGCAAACCATGAAGGAAAGAAAGACAAGAAAGGATCAGAGGAAATCTTCAGAAACAACCACAAAACAGGTAATAAAGTGGTAATAAATACATATCTATCAATAATTACTTTGAATGTAAGTAGACTAAATGCTCCAATCAAAAGACTCAGGGTAACAGAATGGATTAAAAAAACCAAGACTCATCTATATGCTCCCACAAGAGTCTCATTTCAGACCTGATGTCATCTGCAGGCTGAAAGTGAGGGGATGGAGAAACATCTATCAGGCAAACGGATGTCAAAACAAAGTTTCTGTAGCAATACTTCCACTGGAAAAAAATATAATTGAAAACAAAGACTGCAACAAGAGACAGAAGAACAACATATAATAAAGGGGACAATCCAAAAAGAAGATCTAACAATTGTCAGTATTTATGTACCCAAATACATAAAACAGGTTAACAACAAGCAAAGAACTAATTGATAATAGCAGGGGACTTTAACACCACACTTACAAAAAGGACAGTTCATCTAAACAGAAAAGCAACAAGGAAACAATGGCTTTGAATGACACGATGGAACAGATGGACTTAATAGATATATTCAGAACATTCCATCCTAAAACATGAGAATACACATTCTTTTCAAGTACACACAGAACATCTCCAGAAGAGATCACATATTAGGTCACAAAACAAGCCTCAACAAATTCACAAAGTTTGAAGTCATACCATACATCTTTTCTGACCACAATGCAATGAAACTAAAAATTAACCACAAGAAAAAATCTGGAAAGACCGCAAATACATGGAGGCTAAATAACGTACTACTAAGCAATGAATGGGTCAACCAGGAAATAAAAGAAAAAAAGAGTTCATGGAAACAAATGAAAATGAAAACATAATGGCCTAAAATCTTTGGGAGGAAGCAAAAGCTATTCTAAGAGGGAAGTATATAGCAATATAGGCTTACCTCAAGAAACAAGTAAAATCTCAAACAACCTAACCTTACACCTAAAGGAACTAGCAAAAGAACAAACAAAACCTAAAACCAGCAGAAGGAAGGAAATAATAAAGATCAGAGCAAAAATAAATGACATAGAAACTAAAAACAAAACAAAACAAACAAAAAACAACGAAACAGGTAAATGAAACCAGGAGCTGGTTCTTTGAAGAAGGAACAAAAAAAAAAAAAAAAGGAAAGAAAATTGATAAGCTCCAACCAGACTTACAGGAAAAAGAGAGAGAAAGTTCTCAAATACAATCAGAAATGAAAGAGAAGACATAACAGAAATATAAACAATTTTAAGAGAATATTATGAAAAACTATACACCAACAAATCAGACAACCTAGGAGAAATGGATAAATTCTTAGAAACATATAACCTGCCAAAACTGAAACAGGAAGAGATGGAGAATTTGAACAGACCTATTACTAGCAGTGAAATTGAATCAGTAATTCAGCAATTAAAAAACTCTCAAGAAACAAAAGTCCAGGACCAGATGTCTTCACAGATGAATGTTACCAAACATTTAAAGAAGAGTTAAATCCTATTCTTCTCAAACTATTCAAAAACGTAGAAAAGAAAAACTTCCAAGTTCATTCAATGAAGCAAGCATTACCCTGATACCAAAACCCGATAAAGACACCACTACAAAGAAGAGTACTATGGGCCAATATCCCTCATCAACATGGATGCAAAAAATTATCAACAAAATACTAGCAAACCAAATCCAACAATACATTTAAAAAAAATGATTCCCATGATTAAGTGAAGTTTATTCCTGGGTTGCGAGAGTGGTTCAATACTCACAACTCACATCCAGAAGAGAAAGGTAAAAACCATATGATTCATTTCAATAGCTGCAGAAAAAGCATTTGACAAAGCGCAACATCCATTCATGATTATAAAAAACAACCCTCAACAAAGTCAGTTTAGAGGCAACATACCTCAACATAATAAAGCCCGTATATGAAAAACCCACAACTAACATCATCTTAATGGGGGGAAAACTGAGAACTTTTTCCGTAAGGTCAGGAACAAGACGAGGATGTCCACTCTCACCATTTTATTCAACATAGCAATTAGGTAAGAGAAAGAAATAAAACCTATCCAAATTGGTAAGGAAGATGTAAAACCTCCACTACTTATAGATAACATGATACTATATATAAAAAACATGAAAGACTCCAATAAAAAAATCGAGAACTGATAAATTCAGTAAAGTTGCAGGACACAAAATCAATATACAGAAATCTGTTGCATTTCTATACACTAAGAATGAAGTAGCAATTAAGAAAACAATCCCATTTACAATTAGGCCAGAAAAATTAGTATTCTAGTTCTGTATAAAAAAAATTGCTGATGATATTTTTGATGGGGATTGCATTGAATCTGTAGATTGCTTTGGGTAATAGGGATCTTTTAACAATATTAATTCTACCAATTCATAAGCAGAAGATGTCTTTCAAGTATTTGTGCCTTAAATTTTGCTCATTAATATCTCATAGTTTTCAGTGTACAACCTAAGTGTGCATCAATAGATAAAAGGGTAAAGAAGGGTGTGTGTGTGTGTATGTATGTACCAGAAGATGGGCTGGGGTAGCTCTACTTACATCAGACAAAACAGGCATTAGGCCAAAAACTATAATAAAAGACAAATAAGGTCATTATATAATGAAGAGGTCAATTCTATTGAAGACCGTCTTCAAGAAGTTATATTGGTAACTATTTCTGCACACAATAGAGGAGTACCTAAATATATAAAGTAAATGTTAACAGATCTGAAGGAAGAAATAGACAGCAATACATTAATAGCAAAGGACTTTAATACAATCACCTTCAACAATGGGCAGATTGTACAGACAGAAAACAAGGGAACACTGGACTTAAACTACACGCAACATCAAATGGACCTAACAGGTATTTACAGAACATTCCATTCCAAAGCAGCACATTCTTCAACTGCACATGGAACAGTCTCCAGGATCTAGATGTTAGGCCACAGCAAGTCTTGAAATTTAAAAATACTGAAATCATATCAAGCATCTTTTCTAACCACAATAGTATGAAATGAGAAATTACAAGAAAACTGGAAAATTCACAGATATGTGAAGATTAAATACATTCCTGAACAACTAATAGGTCCAAGAAAATTTAAAAATATCTGAGACAAATGAAAATGGAAATACACATACCAAAAATTATGGGATGCAGCAAAAGCAGTTCTAAAAGGGGAGCTTATAGCAATAAATGCCTACATAAAGAAAAAAGAAAGATCAAGCAGTCTAACTTCACACATCAAGAAACTAGAAAAAGACAAATGGAGATCAAGTCAGAAGAAGGAAGTAAATAACAAAGATCAGAGCAGAAATCAATGAAATAAAGATTAAAAAGACTAGAAAAGATGAAATTAAGACCTTGTTTTTTGAAAAGATAAAATAGAAAAGCCTTTAGCTAGACTAACAGAGAGAGAGAGAGAGAAAGAGAGAGACACTTAAATAGGATTGTAAATGAAAGAGGAGACATTACAACTGATGTCACAGAGATACAAGGGAGCATAAAAGAGTAATATGAATAATCACATGGCAACAAGTTGTATGTTTCTAGGAATTCATTTCATCTAGGTTGTCCAATATACCAAAATAATCTCGAAGAAACAGAAAATTTGAACAGAGCAATTATTAGTAAGGAGACTGAATCAGTAATCAAAAATAGGGAGAACTCAGGGAGCAAGCAGCTTCATTGGTGAATTCTACAAAATGTTTAAAGAATAATACCAATTCTTAAAATCTCCAAAAAATTAAAGAAGTAACACTTTCAAGCTCCCTTTACGAAGCCAGCATTATCCTGATACCCCAGACAAGGACACTACAAGAAAACAAAACAAAACAAAAACAAAAACAACCCCACAAAAAACCTATGTCAATATCCTTGATGAGCACAGATACAAAAATCCTCAAATTAGCAAACTAAATTCAATGATACTTTGAAAAGGATCATACAAAATAATCAAATGGGATTTATTCTGGGGATGCAAGAATGGTTCAACATAAGCAAAAAATCAATGTGATATACCACATTAACAAAAGATAGGATTTAAATACGCAGAAAAAGCATTTGACCAAATTCGATGTATTTTCTTGATACAAATTCAAAGTGGGTATGAAGGGAAAGTACATCAACATAAAAAAAGTCAATAATATGTGACAAGGCCACAACTAACATCATACTCAGCATGAAACACTAAAAGCTTTTCCTACAAATAAGGAATAAGACAAAGGTGCCCACTCTCACCATTTATATCCAACATAGTGTTGGAAGTTCTAGCCAGAGCAATTAGTAAGAAATAAAAGGCGTCCAAACCAGAAAGGAAGAAGTAAAACTGCCACTATTTGCAGTTGAGCTGACATTATTTATAGAAAACCCAAAAGACTCCATCAAGAATAAATTCACTAATACTGCAAGTTACAAAATAGGCAAAAATACGTTGTATATCAACAACCAACAATGAACTATCAAAAAAAAAAAAAAAGAAAGAAATTCATTTACAATAGCATAAAAAATCCCTAGGAATAAATGTAGTGAAGAGTTAAAAGAACTGTACACTGAAAACTATGAGATATTGAAGAGAAAAATTCAAGACACAAATAACTGAAAGAAATTTTCTTCTTATGAATTAGTAGAATATTGTTAAAATATCCCTATTACCCAAAGCAACCTACAAATTCAATGCAACCCCATCAAAATATCATCAGAATTTTTTTTTTTTACAGGACTAGACTACTAAAAATTGTATGGGACCATAAAAGACCCCAAAAAACCAAAGCAATCTTAAGAACAAATCTAGAGGTATCATAATCCAAGATTTTAAGGTATACTATAAAACTGTAGTAATCAAAACAGTATGGTACTGGCACAAAAACAGACACATAGATCAATGGAACAAGACAGAGAGCCCAGAAATGAGCCCACATTTATACGGTCAATTAATCTATGACAAAAGAGGCAAGACTATACAATGTGGAAAAAAGATAGTCTCTTTAATATAAATGGTGCTGGGAAAACTGGACAGCTACATGTAGAAGAATGAAACTGGACCACTTTCTTACATCACACAAAAACAAACTTAAAATGGATTAACAATGTAAATTTGAGACCTGAAACCATAATACTTCTAGGAAAAAACATAGGCAGTTAACTTTTGGACATTGGCCTTAGCAATATTTTTCTAGATCTATTTCCCCAGGCCAGGGAAACAAAAGCAAAAATAAACTATGGGACCACATCAAACTAAAACGTTTTGCACAATGAAGGAAACCATTAACAAAATGAAAAGACAAACTACTGAATGGGAAGAGCTATTGCAAATGATATATCTGATGGGGGTCAATATCCAAATATATAGGAACTCCTACAACTCACCACCAATAAAACCAAATAATCTAATTAAAAAATAGTTAGAGGATCTAAATAGACATTTTTCCAAAGAAAACATACAAATGGTTACCAGGTACATAGAAAGATGCTCAACATTACTAATCATCAGGGAAACGCAAATCAAAACCACAATGAGATGCCCCCTCATACCTGTTAGAAGGGCTATTCTCTAAAAGTCAAGAGATAAAAGTGTTCATGAAGATGTGGAATAAGAATCCTTGTACGCTGGGGCGCCTGGGTGGCACAGCGGTTAGGCGTCTGCCTTCGGCTCAGGGCATGATCCCGGCGTTATGGGATCGAGCCCCACATCAGGCTCCTCTGCTCTGAGCCTGCTTCTTCCTCTCCCACTCCCCCTGCTTGTGTTTCCTCTCTCGCTGGCTGTCTCTATCCTGTCGAATGAATAAATAAAATCTTTAAAAAAAAAAAAAAAGAATCCTTGTACGCTGTTGGTGGGAATGTAAATTAGTGGAGTCACTATGAAAAACAGTATGAAGGTTCCTTAAAAATAGAATTACCAGGACACCTGGATGGTGCAACCGGTTAAGTGACTGACTGTTGGTTTTGGCTCACATCGTGATCTCAGGGTTATAAGATCAAGCCCTGCTTCAGGCCTGGAGCTCAGTGTGGAGTCTGCTTGGCATTCTCTCCCCCTCTGCCTCTCCCACTTGTGAGCTTTCTCTCTCTCTCTCTCTCTCTCTCTCTCTCAAATAAATAAATAAATAAATCTTTTTTTTTTTTTAAGATTTTATTTATTTATGTGACAGAGAGACAGCCAGCGAGAGAGGGAACACAG
This sequence comes from Ursus maritimus, assembly GCF_017311325.1. Lineage (NCBI taxonomy): Eukaryota > Metazoa > Chordata > Mammalia > Carnivora > Ursidae > Ursus > Ursus maritimus. Next base: position 25,293,551 of record NW_024425119.1, read on the forward strand.
CAAGCGAGTGAGAGAGGAAGAAGCAGGCTCCCAGCAGAGGAGCCCGACGTGGGACTCGATCCCGGAACGCCGGGATCACGCCCTGAGCCGAAGGCAGACGCTTTAACGACTGCGCTACCCAGGCGCCCCCTAAATCTTTTTTTTTAATTAGAAAAATAAAATTACCATGTGATCCAGAAATTCCACTTCTGGGCATATATTTAAAGTTAATGAAATTTTAAAAAATAAAGTTAATGAAATTAGTATCTCAAAGAGATATCCGCATACCCATGTTCATTGAAGTTTTATTCACAGTAGCCAAATGAGGAAACAACATAAGTGTCTGTCAGTGAATGAATGGATAAAGAAAATGTGATATCTATAATATTATTCAGACAAGAAAATCCTGATATTTGTGACAACATCAATTAACCTGGAGGACATTATGCTAAATTAATAAAAAGAGGTCAACACCTTGACATACAATAGTGAAACTTGTAAATTTCAGAGAAAAAGAGAAAATCCTGAAAGCAACTCAGGACAAGAGGTCTTTAACCTACAAGGGTAGAAACATAAGGTTGGCAGCAGATCCATCCACAGACACCCAGCAGTCCAGGAAGGACTGGCATGATATGCTCAATGTGCTAAATGGGAAAAATATGCAGGGAAGACTGCTGTATCTCTCCTTCTATTCTGAATGACAGCCTTTCTGGATAAAGAGTTTCCAGGACAAACAGAAGTTGAGGGAATTTGTGAACACTAAACCAGGCCTGCAAAAACTGTTAAAAGGGATCCTTTGAGCAAAGAGAGAGCCCAAAAGTAGCAAAGACCAGGAAGGAACAGAGACAATCTATAGGAACAGTGACTTTACAGGTAATACAATGGCCTAAATTCATATCTTTCATTAATTGCTCTGAATATAAATGAACTAAATGGTCTAATCAAAAGACATAGGCTATCAGATTGGATAAAAACAAAAACAAAAACCCACAACCCATTGATATGCTGTCTGCAAGAGACTCATTTTAGACCCAAAGATACCTCTAGATTGAAAATGAGGGGGTAGAGAACCATTTATCATGCAATGGACATAAAAAAGAAAAAAAAGCTGCAGGAGCCATCCTTATATCACACGAACTAGATTTTAAACCAAAGACTGTAATAAGAGATGAAAAAGGACACTATATCATAATAAAAGGGTCTATCCAACAAGATCTAACAACTGTAAATATTTATGCCTCTAACTTGGGAGCAGCCAATTATATAAACCAATAAATAAAAAAATTTAAAAAACACATTGATAATAGTACAATAACAGTAGGGGACTTCAACATCCCACTCACTGCAATGGACAGATTATCTAAGCAGAAGATCAACAAGGAAACACAGGCTTTGAAGGACACACTGGACCAGATGGACTTCACAGATATATTCAGAACATTCCATTCTAAAGCAACTGAATACCCATTCTTCAAGTACACATGGAACATTCTCTAGAATAGATCACATACTGGGAAACAAATCAATGTCAACAAGTAACAAAAGCTTGGGACCATTCCCTGCATATTTTCAGACCACAATGCTCTAAAACTTGAATTCAACAACAAGAAAAGTTTGGAAGGATCACAAATATATGGAAGTTAAAGAGCATCCTACAAAAGAATGAATGAGTCAACCAGGAAACTAAAGAACAACTTAAAAAAATACATGGAAGCAAATGAAAATGAAAACATACAGTTCACAACATTTGAGATGCAGCAAAGGTAGTCCTAAGAGGGAAATATATAGCTATACAGGCCTTCCTCAAGAAGCAAGAACAGTTTTAAATATACAACCTAACCTTATTCCTAAGGGAGCTGGAAAAAGAACAGCAAATAAAGCCTAAATCCAGCAGAAGAGAAATAATAAAGATTAGAGCAGAAATCAATGATATAAAAAAAACAACAAAAAACCCCACAACAGATCAATGAAACTAGGAGCTGGTTCTTTAAAAGAATTGATAAGATCGATAAACCCTTAGCCAGACTTACGAAAAAGAAAAGGGCGGGGTGGGGGGGAGTCTGGGTGGCTTAGGCCATTAAGCCTCTGACTCAGTATCAGCTCCCTCATGATCTCAGGGACCTGGCATGGAGCTCTGTTTTGGGATCCCTGCTCAGTGGGGAGTCTAGTCTCCCTTCCTCTGCCCTTCCCCACCCCCACTCCTGCACATGCTCTCTTGCATGCTCTCTGTCTCAAAATAAATAAAATCTTTAAAAAGAGAGAGAGAGAGAGAGGACCCAAATAAATAGAATCATGAATGAAAGAGGAGAGATGACAACTAACACTGAAGAAATACAAACAATAATGAGAATATTATGAACAATTTTATTCCAACAAATCAGGCAATCTGGAAGAAATGGATGCATTCTTAGAAACATATAAACTACCAAAACTGAAACAGGAAGAAATAGAAAACCTGAACGATCAATAACCAGCAAGGCAATTGAAGCAGGAAGCAAAATCTCCCAACAAACAAGAGTCCAGGGCTGGATGGCTTCCCACAAGAATTCTACCAAACATTTAAAGAAGAATTAATACCTATTCTTCTGAAGCTGTTTCAAAAAATAGAAATAGAAGGAAAACTTCCAAACTCTTTCTATGAGGCCAGCATTACCTTGATCCCAAAATCAGACAAAGACCCCACCAAAAAGGACAATTACAGACCAATATCCCTGATGAACATGGATGCAAAAATGTTCACCAAAATACTAGCTAATAAGATCCAACAGTACATTAAAGGCATTACTCACCATGACCAATTGGGATTTACTCATGTGCTGCAAGGGTAATTCAACACCCTCAAATCAATCAATGTGATACATCACATTAATAAAAGAAAGGACAAGAACCATATGATCCTCTCCATAGATGCAGAAAATGCCTTTGACAAAATACAACATCCTTTTTTGATAAAAACTCTGCAGTGTAGGGATAGAGGGAACATACCTCAATATCATAAAAGCCATATGTGAAAAACCCAGAGTGACTATCATCCTCAATGAGGAAAAACTGAGAGCTTTTCCCCTAAGGTCAGGAACATGGGAGGGATGTCCACTCTCACCACTATTGTTCAACATAGTACTAGAAGTCCTAGCTTCAGCAATCGGACAACAAAAAGAAATAAAATGCATCTGAATCAGCAAAGAAGAAGTCAAACTCTCACTCTTTGGAGATGACATGCTACTCTATGTAGAAAACCCAAAAGACTCCACCCAAAAGTTGCTAGAACTGATACAGGAATTCAGCAACGTGGCAGGATATAAAAATCAATGCACAGAAGTCAGTTGCATTTCTATACAGTAACAATGAGACAGAAGAAAGAGAGATTAAGGAGCCAATCGCATTTACTATTGCACCAAAACCCGGAAGACACCTAGAAATAAACCTAACCAAAGAGGTAAAGGGATCTGTACTCTGAAAACTGTAGAGCACTCATGAAAGAAATTGAGGAAGACACAAAGAAATGGAAAAACATTCCATGATCATGGATTGGAAGAACAATATTGTTGAAACGTGTATGCGACCCAAAGCAACCTACACATCCCATGCAATCCCTATCAAAATACCATCAACATTTTTCACAGAGCTGGAACAAACAATCCTAAAATTTGTATGGAACCAGAAAAGACTCCGAATACCCAAGTAATCCTGAAAAAGAAAACCAAAGCTTGAGGCATCACGATTCTGGACTTCAAGATATATTACAAAGCTGTAATCATCAAGGCAGTATGGTACTGGCACAAAAACAGACACCTAGATCAATGGAACAGAATAGAGAACCCAGAAATGGACCCTCAATTCTATGGTCAACTAATCTTCGACAAAGCAGGATAGGAAAGAGCATCCCCTGGAAAAAAGACAGTCTCCTCAACAAATGGTGTTGGGAAAATTGGACAGCCACATGCAGAAGAATGAACCTTGACCACTTTCTTACACCATACATAAAAATAAACTCAAAATATATGAAAGACCTAAATGTGAGACAGGAATCCATCAAAATCCTAGAGGAAAACACAGGCAGCAACCTCTTTTGACCTCAGCTGCAGCAACTTCTTGCTAGACACGTCTCCAAAGGCAAGGGGAAAAAAAAGCAAAAATGAATTATTGGGACTTCACCAAGATAAAAATCTTCTGCACAGCAACAGAATCGGTCAACAAAACTAAAGGCAACCTATGGAATGGGAGAAGATATTTGCAAATGACACGTCAAATAAAGGGCTAGTATCCAAAATCTATAAAGAACTTATCAAATTCAACACCAAAAGAAAAAAAATCCAGTCAAGAAATGGTCAGAAGGCATGAACAGACATTTCTCCAAAGATGACAAAGAAATGGCCAACAGACATGAAAAAATGTTCAATATCACTCAGCAAATACAAATCAAATACAAATCAAAACCACAATGAGATACCACCTCACATTTGTCAGAATTGCTAAAATTAACAACTCAGGGAACAACAGATGTTGGCGAGGATGTGGAGAAAGGGGAACCCTCTTACACTGTTGGTGGAATGCGAGCTGGTGCAGCTACTCTGGGAAACAGTACGGAGGTTTTTCAAAAAGTTAAAAATAAAGCTACACCATGACCCAGCAATTGCAATGCTAGATATTTATCCAGAGGATACAAACATAGTGATTCAAAAGGGCACATGCACCCCAATGTTTATAGCAGCAATGTCCACAACAGCCAAACTATAGAAAGATCCCAGATGTCCTTGGGCAGATGAATGGCTAAAGAGGATGTGAGATTATATATATGTGTGTGATGGAATATATAATGTACTATTACTCAGCCATCAAAAAGAATGAAATCTTGCCATTTGCAAGGATGTAGATAGAGCTAGATCATATTATGCTAAGCAAAATAAGTCAGTCAGAGAAAGACAAATACCGTATGATTTCACTCATGTGGAATTTAAGAAACAAAACAGATAAACATAGGGGGAGGGAAGGAAAAATAAAATAAGATGAAAACAGGGAGGCAAACCATAAAAGACTCTTAACTCTAGGAAAAAAACTGAGGGCTGCTGGAGGGGAGGTGGGTGGGGGTATGGGGTAACTGGGTGATGGGCATTAAGGAGGGAACTTGAAGTAATGAGCACTGGGTATGCAACTGATGAATTGCTAAATTCTACACCTGAAACCAATAATGCAGTATATGTTAAACTGAATTTAAATACATTTTTTTAAAGTATAAACTGTCAGTTATAAGTCGAGTAAGTTCTAGAGACCTAATATACAACATGGTGACTATAATTCATAATGTACTGTATACTTAAATTTGTCCAGACAGATCTCAAGTTCTCATCACACACATGAAAAATGGTAATTATGTGAGATGATTGATATTTTAATTAGCTTGGTTATGGTAATCATATCACAATGTATACATATATCAAAACATAAGCACCTCAAATATATGAAATTTTTATCAATTGTAGAGCAATTAAACTAGAAAGAACTGTTGAAAATATACTAAAAACAAAACCAAAACCAAACAGTGAATCACGTAAGAAATGATAACATGCGTAATCTACATTTTACTTTAACCTAAAAAGTATGCCTCCATTTGTTCGTCTTCTGAGTTAGGACCAGGGCATTTTGGAGGGCATCCATTAATGAGAGTTCTGCAGAAATCACACCAATGATTTCTCATTCGTGTGTCCAGTTTGAATTTCTGTAGTTGAAACAATAGAAGTGCAAAATCCTACTAGGCTTTTCTTTTTTTTTTAGATCCAAATGTTTATAGTTGTGTTATCCATACCTACTTTAACAACAAAAAAGTGCATTTTGCCATTTTAGATTTTTCCAAAGCTTAGCTTTCATAAAAGAACCATTTTTTAAAAAAACCCTTATTCCACCATTTTGCATTATTCAGTACAATGAGTACAACCAGAATGAACAGATCACAAAGGCAAAAGGGTTCCTTCAGCCAGAGAATCTATGCAGAGCTTCTGCCCCAAGCCCATTTCCTTCCACCAAGCCCACCAGCTCACCTGCGTGCAGAGCCATCCTTTCCACCCTCCTTCCAGTCAAAACAGGTGAGGGCTCCTCTTCTTGACCAAAGAGCCCTTTTAGGCTTACATCTGGTCTCCCAACACCTCGGATACTTCGGTCTACATCCTATTTTCAACATCTCCCTCTTTTCTACCTATTTTCTGGGATCTCATCCACTCCTAGAGCTTCCCTACCACCCAGTTGCTTACAATTCTTAACCCTGTGATTCCATCCTGATCTTTCTCCTTAGCTCCAGAACTCTATCTCCAGCAACCTACTAATTAAACCTGTCTATATATTCCAGAGGGACCTTAATCTCCACATTTCCAAAATGCAATTTCATCACTTTGCCCTTCTGTTGATCTTGTTCTTTTCCTCCCTGAGTCTTTGCACGTTCTATGTCTTTTCTGGGAAAGTTCTTGCCAATACACCTCTTTGCCTGGCTAACCTTTCCTTTGCCCTTAGATCTTTACAACTAAGAGGTGCGATCCATGGGCCAGCAGCAATAGCCTCTGAAATGCAGAATCTCAGGCCTCGATCCAGACCTACTAAATCAGAACCTACATTTTAATAAGATCCCAGGGTGGTTCGCATTTACATTAAAATTTGAGAAGCACCGTTTTTTACGCTCCTGTAGATATATTTTCTCTGGATTGATGTTTTCGATTCCTCAAGCCTCAGGCAGGTGCCTCTCCTCTGTGCTTGCGTGGTAGTCTTATTAGCACCTAACACACTGCACCTGTGTGCACCATCTTCCACTGCCCTGTGAGCTCTTTGGGGGCAAGACTGTATGTTTATTTATCATTGTATTCTCTACAGTAGCACAGGACCTGGCACATAACAGATGCTCAAAAATAAGGAGGACACGTGTTGTAATGAACACTGGGTGTTATGTGCAACTTATCGAACCATTGAACACGATATCAAAAACTAATAGTGTACTATATGGTGGCTAACTTAACATAATAAAAATAAATAGTTGTTTAAATTAAAGTTTTAAATTATTTATTTATTTATTTATTTATTTATTTATTTATTTATGAGAAAGAGAGATTTGGTGGGGGAGAGGAAGAGAGAGAATCTTGAGCAGACTTCGTGCTGAAGGGGAGAGCCCGCTGCAGATTTCAATCTCATGACCCTGAGATCAGGACCTAAGCCAAAACCAAGAGTCAGATGCTCAACCAGCTGAACCACCCAGGCGCCCCTAAATAAAATGGTTTTGGAAACAAGCAGAGAAAGCATCAGCTTTCCAGTTTAAAGAGATTCGGACTTAAATTCCTGCTTTGCCAGTTACTAGATGTAGAATCTTAGACAAGTGACTCACCTTTTAGAACTTGCTAGCCACTGGTAGAATGAGACTAACATCAACTATTCTACAAAGTTGTTGTTAGGATTAAGAGTATAATACATATAAACCCAGAACACAATGCCTGCCACATCAGAATTGCACAGGAAGTGGGAGTGGTCTTCTCCCTTAGAGTTCCCAAGCAGTCAGACTTGACTGAGTTTAGAATACCACTCGCTGATATAGAAAGATGGGCTGTACTTGAGTGAAATGCCCTTTGTCTTCCTGTTCTTTTTCCCACTGCATAAAAACAAAAATAAAAAGTCAAGAAAAGTGAGAATTGACCTGGAATCAGTGTTCTTCTCTGCTTTGTGTCAGAAAGACAAAACCCAAACTTGGGCCACCAGACATGCTGGTCTTCAAAGACCTACACAAGGGATCCCAGCCACATTCTGGGACCCCCGAGCTTAGTTGTTTAATCCTCTCTCCCCATTTCTGTCCACCAGTGTCCTAAAGAAAAGTAAATAAAGGAACTTTATTCAAGGTGGGGCAGCGAACAAATAAACTATAAGCAGAATAACCTGCATTAGATATACTAGCTGGAAGTTAAAATTTGCCCTGAGAAAAGTCTTATCATCTTTTTGACAATTCACCCTGAGCCCACTCTTATATCCTGCATCTTCATTCTCCAACCACATGATTCCAATCCCCTCAATCTCTGGCTCCCAAGCTTCTTCTAATAGTTGAGCTAATAAGGAGAGAGGGCTACAATTATCAACACCAGAATCAAATTAAAGGGGCAGAGTGGATTTGAAAGAGGAGAAAGGAAAGGCAAGGAAGGGGTACTTTTCATCTATGCAGACTTGACAGTATGTTGGCCATAAGGCCACCCCCAATCTTGGCTATGCTATGGGTTCTGTATGGGTCAAAAACTGTATTACCTGACCTGAAGTCACATTCTCCGGAAGTGTTGTGCTAGACTGGTTGACTGTTGTAGATCATGCCACCCCCACTTCCACGAGAGCAGAATATAAAGCTAGAGTGACTAGATGAACCATAAATGTCTGAAGGATGTTTCTTTCAACTATTATATACAAACCAAATACTTTTCCCAGGTCTTTGCATAAACAACACTTGGATACACAAACATTTTATGCTTTAGTTATCTTTATCTGTGTGAGGGACAAAGTAATCCATCATCCCCTGCATACTTTTGAAAAAGTAGTGGGGAGAGACAACTTCACAGGCTTTCTCAGCTACAAAAGCATCTCTGCAAAAAGTAAGTGATTGAAATTAATTATAAATAATACAGTGTAATGGTTAATTTTAGGTGTCATCTTGACTGGCTAAGAGGTGCCCAGATTAAACATTTCTTTTTTTTTCCTTAGATTTATTTATTTATTTGAGGGACAGAGGACAAATGGTAGGGGGGTAGAGGGAGAGGGAGAAGCAGACTCCCCACTGAGCAGGGAGCACGATGCTGGGCTCAATCCCAGGACCCTGGGATCATAACCTGAGCTGAAGGCAGATGCTCAGTGGACTGAGCCACCCAGGTGCCTCTAAACATTTCCAAGCATGTGTATGAAGTGTTTCTGGGTGAGATTGATATTTGCATTAGTGGACTCAATAGATTTCCCCCTCCAATGCGTGTGAGTATCATCCAATCCACTGAGGACCTGAATAAAACAAAGGTGGAAGGAGGAATTAGCCTCTTTTTTCTGCCTCGCTGAGCTGGACATTTCATCTCATCTTCTCCTATCCTTGGACTTGGATTTACACCATTGGCTCCCCTGGTTCTCAGGTTTTTGGACTTAGACTGAATTACACCACCAGCTTTCCTGCGTCTCCAGCTTGCACATGGTAGATCTTGGGTCTTTCATCCCAAGATTTATTATGAGAAATTGGCTCATGTGATTATGGAGGATGAGAAGACCCAAGCCTGCCATCTACAAGCTGGAGACCCAGGAAAGTGGGTGGTGTGATTCAGTACACCAATAGGATAAAAAATATATATCCTATTGCTTCTGTTTTCTCTGAAGAACTCTGACTTATAGGACAGGAAACTGCTTATTGAGATTGAATTAAAAGACTGACAGAAAAGAATAATGAGGCTCCTCTCCCCGCTTTGCCTTCCCGGAAACTTCCTGCAAAGAAGAAATTTGATTTAAAATCTATTGTGCCTTGATTGAGTTAAGTATAAGTCTAGAAGATTTATGCAGACTTAGTTCTCATCTGGTCCCCTAAAGGGGGGAATGTTAAAATCCCTAACACAAATCCATCACGTAATCCACCAGTAACACAAACATGCCTTGCTCTCCTCTTTGCACGTTGTAATTCCATTTCTACAGCTAGGTACTTCTATTCCTCCCATAGTAGAACCACAGGCTCTTAAAAAAGCATTCTTTCTCCTAAACTCAGAGAAGTCAACGGCCCAGTTGGCTTAAAGGCCTGACTGACTACCTGGGTCTCACATCTCTAGACAAGCCACTTGAACAGAGTCTTTCAGGCCAGAGCAGCTGGCTCCATGCTTTGCTGCCTCTTCTCTCCCTCTCACCTCTGTCTTTCCCTTTTTCTGCCAGTTTTGGCTCCTCTACTCCAACCAGAACAGCCTCTGAAGGCAATCTTATCAAATGCAGCGGAGAATGAATTATGTGGACCTCGTGCAGGGACACCGTGTTCATCCAGGGCTCAGCTCAGTTCCTTTTAGGAGAGAAGTCTGTGGAGGTCAATGCCCCGGGCAGCCTTAGCCAGTGATATCCCAAGGGCCACGCAAGGCTGCTGAGTCTCTCTCTATTCTTAATTTAGGCTTTATGGCTTCTTTGAGTATGAGACAAGTACCCTGTTTCTTCAGTGTTGGTCAGCCCCACTCCATCCGACAGTCCCGCCCCTGTGGATCCGGCTGGTTTGTCTGACGGGCACCACTTGACCTGACCTCTGTTTCTTCTGATGCCTGGTTTTCACTGAAGCACTTGTGTACTCATCATAAATGGATGTTACCAATTAGCGGAGGCTTCTTGTCTAGATAAGTTTGTTAGACTCTAACACTATGAGGTTTAGGACTGTTGCTTCAGTATAAATTGCCTGATGGATATGTGGGTCCATTCACATTCATCTACACGAGCCCCATCCCACCCCTGGGAATCCATACTTTAGGCCTTGTAAATTAGCACACTCAGGACTGTAATCTAGGGGCCTCACAGAAAAAAACAACACTTTGAATCTTTATCTAAGTCTGAAACAGAGAATTCCTTAATTTCCGAGGAGATATTAAAAATAACGTTTATTGGTGAAGGAATATTCCTGTAGTTATTTAAAGATGGCATTTCAGGCAAATTAGACTGCCTTATAAATAAAATAATGAAATTATAGGCAAATATTAAGGTAAAATGGGCTAAATCTTTCTAGATAAAAGTTTCTTGGTATTTTTATATTACTGGCTTCATACAGTAAGTACCCCAACGGGATGTCAGTGAAGGAGATTATCCTCACAGGGAAAGAAACCCCGCCCTGAATGATTCCTTGGGGAAAGTAAAAGAGAAATTTTAGAACCTTTATGAGACATTGATATATTCCAAGGAATTCTAGATTTTGATAAGCTTTACAAACAGCCACATTGAAGCTCTCAATAATCTTCTCTCATGTGAATAATAGGAAGATACAAATACATGTCATTTATTACTAAAGGTAGCTATTTACCAGTTGCTCTTTCTTCTTCTTCCAAAATTCAAGATCCCAGTGGTTCTCATTATTTGTGGTAGTTATATTCTATAAAGTCTCCAAGAATGCTGCAAATTGGCAAATATTGGACAGTTTTCTTAGGGGAAATACAGGGTTAGGTTCCTGTGAGCTTCTGGTCACATTTTCATCAACTGATCAATACGCAACTTTGTTTTTTGTGTGTTTCTGCTTAAAGATACCATATTTAATGTATATTATCGATTTATTAACATCGAACCAGCAGCCAACAGCAATATAACTCCTGCCTGAATGAAGTTTCCTTAACACATGCTTTTTCTCTATAAAGTATATCACAGTCTCCTTGTGCAAAGGAGCACCAGGCAGCATTTTCACACTACACTTGAGGGCCATTTTAAACCATGAAATCACCAACCAAAAAAAAAAAAATCACTAATGTAAAAATTGGCATGATTATAGTCTGCAAAAATGGCCCTTTACAGTGTGAGAGTGAAACAGATAGAGAACCACCTTGTCTATCCTCAGCTTGGAGCACATCAGGTGACTCGAAGTTTTCATTGCTCTGTAAAAACCCACAAATGAGCACAAAAGCACCAAGAGACTGATTTGGGGGGTTACAAATAAACTTTAGGCAGTAGGTCAGTTGACAAATATGGAAATTGTCAATAATGAAGACTGTACATTCTGGGTCCCCCAGCCACCTCTCCCTTAAGTATCCTCATTCTTGGGCTACTCGGTAGATTACTGGATGGATTTAAATAACTTGGGTTTCTGGAACCCTACTGGGCCTGCTTTCCTGAAGCAAGGTCCTTAACAGGATCTTCTTCCTCACTCTGGTTAGTCACCTAATAACTATCACTCTCTGCAGGGAACACTTGTCTGCTAGCAAGAATTCGATACAGTAAATTCAGTCACATTTAAGAGGTCATGGCTGATATGATACCTGTTCCAGAGACAGAGATAATTTGGCAAAATCTGTTTATTCCTTAATTATATCGAATGAAACTTTAATAGAAAGGTTTCAGAGAGGTGGGCAGATAGTAGAGGAAATGAGGGTAAGGAAGGCACATTTCTGATATGCAAGGGAGCACCTGCCTTGGGAACTGAAGTTTCCCTCCTAGGCCCATGGTTATAAAACATGGCCTGTGAAAGTCCATGATTCTGGACTTCTGTTTGATGTCAGCAGTCTCAGAACATGAGAATCCACTGCCTACTCTTCCTCGGGTCCCCACAAGTATTTCAAGCTTCCCTCCCAGTGTCCAAGGATATTGGCCCCAAGTGGCCCACCAGGCGGGGGCTGAGCATCTATTAAGCACAGGACATGCCTGGCTTTGAGAGTATCTCTTCCAGGAGCTGGCTGGACAGAAAAGTGTGTTCCAGGACAGGCTTGCACATATGGTCAAGGTTCTTTGGCATGGTTTGGGGCTGCCACCTATTGTTCAAAGGTTTATCGTTATGAGAAGAGGACTCTAACCAGAGCCTGCTGAGATAAAAGCCGCTGCCCCATCCCATGCTGGGAAATGTAAGTGTTATTTCAGTGGCTCTGTACACAGCTCTGTAAATCTATACCTTGGAGTCAAGCCCAGCTAGAGAGTGAAACATTCCCTTGTAGGTCCTCCCTGAAAACCAGTCACATATGCTCACACGTGAAAAGAACAGCAAGGCTGCCCCTGGCAGCTCCCCACCTTGCAGAATTTCAGAAATGCCTGTGGCCTCACCAAAATGAACCCTCTGAACAAAAGGAGGTAGAAAGAACGAGAGGAGACTGGATGCGGGCTGGTTTCTTGGCCTCGCCTTCCTTCCGCCCCCAGCCTCCTTCGCTACAGATGTTTTTGCTGAGCTTCCGTCCAGCCTTCTTGGCTTACTCTTTGGCTTGCTCCCCGGGGACCTGTATTCAAGCAAGTACGGCAAATGTTGCATGAATCAAGAAGAAAGATTGCCTTTGCCTAGCTAGTTTACTTTTCAAATAACACTTTTGCTTTCTAATTACGAAAGTTGTCGGGCCCATTGCGAAAAAATATTGAAAAATGCAGATAAGCAATGAAGCAAATGATGAAAATCAAGTGTGATCCTGTCATGCAAACACAATCATTGTTGACACTTCTGTTGTTTTCTCTTAGCCTTTCTCTATGAATCAGTATGAATAAATATGTTTCCAACGGGATTATATTGGGTATAATGTCTGCATATTGCCTTTTTCCCCCACTTGGAAATACATTCTACATAATTTCTATGATATCACATATCTTCAGACCATCATTTTTTTTAAAATAAACTTTATATTGTAGAGCAGTTTTTAGGTTCACAGCAAACCTGAGTGGAAGGGGCAGAGATTTATCTTATGGCTCTGTGCCCACACATATGTATAGACTCCCTCATTATCAATATTCTCCAGGCCGCCAAGCTGCATGGCCTTCTCATTTCCTAATTCTCTTAATCAAGACTTACTTTTGAGTTTTCACATGATTTCCAGGGGTTATATTCAAAACACACAGAAAACATTTAAAAACCAGCAGGCATGGAACAACTAATCAGAACGACAGGCCAGTCAGGCAACAGCTGGGTTCTGGAGGCCCCAGACTGTGCCAGGCAGGAACTTTAGTTTAGTGTTTACACAGCAGGGAGCTGTAGAGCAGGGTCTAGAAAGCAGACAGTACTTGTAGGGAGGGCTTCAGATAAGCGCTATTTATCCGCATAACAAAAGATTTTCAATATTTTAAGAATCCATGTTGTCACATAGGTGCTAATTTCCTGAATATCAGAACATTTGTTAAAATCACAAATAGAACAGCTATAAGCATCTTTGCATAGAAAGATCTTTGCATAGATCTCTGGTTACTCCTAGGTGGACAGTTACTGGGTCAAAACATTTGATGCATTCTTAGGTCCTTTAGGATATAGTCCTAAATTGTTTTCAAAAGTTAACACAATTTATACTTTCACCAAGCTTCATATCTTTTTTTTTTTTTTAAGACTGACTTTATCATTAAAACCTGTGCGCTATGCGGTACGTTTTCGGCCTCTTAGTTCCTTTCAACCCAGTATATCCACTTACAGATATGTATCCAAGAAAAATAATCTTGTATGTACAAAAAGAGGCACATACAGGGACATTCATTGTAGTGTTGTTCATAGCAAGAGCAACAACCCAACTTTGTTCTTTCTCAAGATTGCTTTGGCTATTTGGGGTCTTTTGTGGTTCCATAGAAATTTTAGTATTACTTGTCCTAGTTCTGTGAAAAATGTTGTCAATATTTTAATAGGAATTGCATTAAATGTGTAGATTGCTTTGGATTGTATGGACATCCTAACAATATTTGTTCTCCCAATCCATGAGCACAGAATCTCTTTCCATTTGTTTGTGTCATCTTCAATTTCATTCATCAATGTTTTATAGTTTTCAGAGTATGGGTCTTCCACCTCCTTGACTAAGTTTATTCCTAGGTATTTTATTCTTTTTGGTGCCATTGTTAATGGGGCTATTTCCTTAATTTCTCTTTCTGCTACTTCATCATTAGTATAAAGAAACACAACAGATCGCTATATCTTCATTTTGTATCCTGTGACTTTACTGAACTTATTTATCAGTTCTAGTAGTTTTTTGGTAGAATCTTAGAGTTCTCTCTACATAATGTCACATCATCTATAAATAGTGAATGTCTTACTTCTTCTTATTGATCTGGATGCCTTTAGTTCCTTCTTCTGGTCTGATTGTTGTGGCTAGACTTCCAATACCATATTGAGTAAAAGTGGTGACAGTAGACCTTTTTTCTTGTTCCTTATCTTAGAGGAAAATATCTCAGTTTTTCACCATTGAGTATGATCTTAGCTGTGGAGTTTTCAGGGGCCTTTATTATGTTGAGGTATGTTCCCTCTAAACCTACTTTGTCGGAGTTTTTATCATGAATGGATATTGTACTTTTTCAAGTGTTTTTTTCTGCATCTACTGAAATGATCCTATAGCTTTTATTCTTTCTCTTGTGATACGCTGTATCACATTGATTGATTTGCAAATAATGAACCACTCTTGAATCCTGGGAATAAATCCCAATTGATTGTGGTGAGTGATTTTTTAAAACATATTGTTGAATCCAGTTTGCTAATATTTTGTTGAGAATCTTTGCATCTATGTTCATGAGAGAAATTGGCCTATACTTCTCTATTTTGTTGTGTCTTTATCTGGTTTTGTTTTCAGGGTAATGTGGCCTCATAGAATGGATTTGGAAGCTTTCCTTCCTCTTCTATGTTTGGGAATAGTTTGAGAAGAATCACTATTAACTCTTCATTAAATGTTTGGTAGAATTCACCTGTGAAACCATCTGGTCCTAGACTTTTGTTTGCTCGGCGTTTTCTGATTATAGATTCCATTTCTTTGCTAATAATAGGTGTGTTCAAATGTTCTATTTCTTCCTAATTCAGTTCTGGAAGGTTATGTGTTTCTAGAAATTTATCCATTTCTCCTAGGTTGTCCAATTTGTTGGCATATAAATTTTCTTAATGTTCTCTTGAAAACATATTAAATATTCAAGAACAGGAAGAATGGATGGTTAAAATACTCCATGGAAATTGATGGTATGAAATATTACACAATGATTAAAAAGAATGAGGAAGCTGTACAAGACTGACTCAGAAGGCTCTGAGACATATTGAAAAAGGAAAGCATGTGTGGGACATAATATACAGTATAAGCACAGTAATATTATATAAAAAGAACTTGAACATGGGGGGTGCTTGGGTAGCTCGGTCAGTTAAGTGTCTGACTCTTGATCTCAGGATCATGAATTCAAGCCCTGTGTTGGGCTCTGCACTGGGCAGGGAACCTACTTAAAAAAAAAAAAGCATCTGAATATGTAAGGTAATGTATAAAAAATGAGTACATGACTATCTGGGAAGAATATACATCAAAATATTGATGTCTCTGAGGAGGAGAAGGATTATAAGGCAAGTTTTCTCATTTTTTAGTCTATGTATTTTTATAGTGTTTTAATTCTTTTTTAAAAGATTTATTTATTTATTTGAGAGAGAGAGAGAACAGGATGAGGGGCAGAGGGAGAGAGAGAATCTCAGTCAGACTCCATGCCAAGCACAGAGCCAGATGCCAGGCTCAATCTCATGACCCTGAGATCGACCTGAGCCGAAACCAAGAGTTGGCACCTAACTGAGACACCCAGGCATTCTTACAATGATAAACTTTTCTTATTGTGTGATTTTTCACAATATCCTTTAAAATATAAAATAAAGGTGTCCGTTGCTTTACTTTTGTTTTTTGTTTTCTTTTTTTCCCCCATCAGAAGAATTCCTTCCCCAAAAACTTTTAATTAAAATTCCAAGATGTATGAGATCTAAAATCCGTGCTGGTCTGATTACAAACCAGCTTCAAAGGCCTGAGATCTGTGCACTCATATGAGCCCTACCCTTGATTTCATGCTCTGCTGTTACTGTTTTGAAATTCTTAATAATTTTTTAAAAAGGGGTCCCATTTTTTCACTTTGCACTGGGCCCCATAAATTATGTAGCCAGTCATGACCACAGATTAAGCACTCTCTGAGTTCCAAGAGTGTTTTGTGAGCTTTCAAAATATCAGAACCATTGTCTTGTCAACTGGAGAGTAGAGCCTCAGAAGTAAGCCTCCTAAGAATATGCTTCCTCTTTTTTCTTTTTTTTTTTAAGTAGGCTCCACCAGTGTAGAACTCAACACAGGGCTTGAACTAGGGACCCTGAGATCAAGACCTGAGCTGAGATCGAGTCAGATGCTTAACCAACTAAGCCACACAGGTGCTCCTCCTAAGAGTATTTTGAGCAGCTCTCAAGATCCAGGTCTTGAAATCATTGCTTCTTTCTTTTTTCTAAAGATTTATTTATTTATTTATTTATTTATTTATTTATTTATTTGAAAGAGAGAGAGAGGAGGGGTGGGACAGGGGGAGAGGGAGAATCTCAAGCAGACTCCACGCTGAGCATGGAGCCTGCCCTCGGGCTCAGTCTCACGACCCTGAGATCATTATTACCTGAGCCGAAATCAAGAGTCAGACAGCTAACCGACTGAGCCACCCAGGAGCCCTGAAATCATAGCTTTTTTTTTTTTTTTTTAAGATTGTATTTACTTATTTGACAGAGAGAGCGAGCACACGTAGTCAGAGTGGCAGGCAGAGGGAGAGGGAGAAGCAGACTCCCAGTGAGCAGGGAGTCCAATGTGGGGCTCAATCCCAGGACCCTGGGATCATGACCTGAGCCAAAGGCAGATGCTTAACCAACTGGGCCAGCCAGGCACCCCCAAAATCATAGCTTGAAATGACTGAGGATTTCAGGCACTATAATGGGCTTTCATCTTTGCAGTTAAAGGCATACCAGCGCTAGACACATCCATTCCACTTGCATTGCACAACCTTTTTTTCCAAATGTCTTCCTGATTTCCGTAGAAATTCCCTAAGATTACAGGTAAAGCCAAAATCTGCTTATGATATAATAAATGAAAACTCTAACTAGAAATCCTGTTTAAACCTGAAAAGTTTACTTTCATGTTATCTCCTCTCGGAGAAGGAAAGATGGCTGATGTTTCAGGTAAAGGATGACTAAGAGAAACCTGCATTCTATGGTAGTGGTTTTTTTTCCCCATTAGCTGAGAAATTAAATTTCCTTCTTATGGCTTACTTTCTTGGGCTTCCAAAATGATTGCATTTTTCTCATCCTGTGTCAATTGAATTGTTAAATGTTTGAGAGAAGATTTTGTGTGCAGAAAAGATGAATTGCATCTGTCATGCAAAAGGAAATGAAATGAGTCTCAACAGGGCTTGTCTCGGAAAACCCACGCCAGCGCCCAGAAACCACTGCTTCGTTTTCTAACAGCTTGCTTAGAAACCATCTATTCCTTTCTAAAACGCTGCCTGAAATTGCTGTGTTCCTATAGCGTGACTCAGGTCATGGCATGTCCTCTCACAGGAATCTTTGCTAATTCTCCATTGCCAGCAGGCTTCTCTGCCTTCCTTCCTTTCTTCCCTCCTCTCTGAAATCTGTGCTGGACCAAAAATCACAAAAAGTCCCATTACTCCCAAACAGCCACTTTCAACCTTTGGATGACCATCCTGCAAATTATTTCTCTATGAAAAGAAAAAATATCAATATGGCTATAAATATGTATTGACATACATGTGTCTCTCATCATTGCCTTCTTTCCTATTTAATTGATTTAAAACATCAATTAAATTACATCTGAATAAAATACAATTAAATTTGTCAGGAAAACTATCTCCTCATCAAATTCTGTTTAAGCTCAAACTGCTTATGTTGGCATGCTGATGTATTTAAGACAGGTCCCATTCCCCAGAAAACTTTCTTCCCTATTCTTTGTTTACCTGAACAACATTTGATTCAGTCACACTTATTTTTGGAAACTCCTTAAAAGTATTAGAAAAGCCACGTTACCCCTAGGTAGGCCCCCTTCCGGTAATCCCTTTGCTCTGCAATGCTACAGCAATCCTATAAATGCCATTCAGCTCTTGCCATTCCACATATACTAACTGTTACTATTTTTATCTTTTTCTAAGCTGAAGGTAGACAGTCTTGGATATCCTTTCTTCCCCCGCCTTATTTAGCACAGTGCCCTAGATTCAATAACATCTGATAAATATTTGATAGCAGAGATGAGGATGCTGATACCACCATACAGGAGAACTTCACCCTGATGTTTTATTCCTAAATATCTGGGAAGCTGTAGGCACTACTTTACCTAATCTTTCTCATTATATGTGTTCTCTACCGCTTCCTATAGCTCCAAACCTGACATCACTCTTGTTTAGGGTCTAAAAAAGAGAGTTTTGGCTTCTAAGACCTTTCCTGAATACCATAGGGCACGGTAGTTTTCCTTTCTTTCTCTCTTTCTTTCGACTTTTTCTTTCCTAAAAACAGGATCATTTTATTAAAGGGCTGGAAGCCAGGGGCTTCCCAGACGTAGGATGAATAATGCTCTTCTTATCTTGGCGGTCAAGACCTTCACCACCTGAGGTTTCATATATTTTATTCCTCCAAGCTGTCACTTCTCCTTTTCAGTGCCTGCTGTGTCCCAGGGACTGGACCAAATGCTTTATACACAGTTATCCCACTTCCTATTCACAATAAGCCTGTGAGGGAGACATTTCCCTATTTCGTTCATGAGAAAAGGGAAGCTCAGAGGTATTAAGTAACTTACAGGTATCTCTCCGTCCTGGCAAAGTTTAAAAAGAGGCACATTCAAAGCAGATTATTTGATCTAACTACTGGTGTCATAAGAATGTTAGAAAGTGAATTAAAATATTACAAAACCCTCCATGCAAAGGTACTCTTTAAAGGTTCTGATTAGTAAACATGTATTTACTCCTTTCTAGGTTTAATTTCTGAAATCTCTGGTTCTCAATGAGGCCTTTTGCCAATACATTCACAGTGTAGGGTTTTCACAGGGATCTAATGCCCTGAACTTTTAAAAATATTTTATTTACTTTTTTATTTGAGAGCTACAGTATGAGCAGGGAGGGGGCAAAAGAAGAGAGGGACAAGCAGACTCCCCACTGAGCACAGAGCCTGACTTGGGGCTCATTGTGGGGCTTGATTCCAGGACCCTGAGATCATGACCTGAGCTGAAATCAGATGCTTAACCAACTGAGCCACCCAGGCGCCCCTCTAATGTCCTTCTTGATATAAGTGCTGCATCTCAAGCCTAGCTGAGCCAGAGGTGGCCTGGTGATGGGCAGGGAGGTTATATAAGGATCAGAACCAGAACCTCTCCCTGGGATGGAACAGATGCTGGGCAGTTAGACGTAACTTCAGGCTTTGGGAGAAGGTTTTCTGAGCATTTAGAGATTATGACATTGGACTAGAAATAGTTCGAGAAAGCTGTCCAGTTGTGATATCCAAGATGCAACAATGGGGATGCCCTATGACTGTGGTTGCTACTGCTTACAAGATCTTCCTGTGTGCCTGGAACTTCACTTACTTTACCTATAATCTTTAAAAAGGGTTTCCCGAAGTGTAGTCCATGCAACACAGTGCTTTGAGCATGGAAAAACTTGTGGGATCAAGTAAGTGTGAGAAACAAAGTGCACTATTTCCACTCCACCAAAGAAATTGGATTATTAAAGTAAATGCAAAAATAAGCATCCAGGGCACCTGGGTGGCTCAGTCGGTTAAGCGTCTGCCTTCGGCTCAGGTCATGACCCCAGGGTCCTGGGATGGAGCCCGGTGAGCGGGCCCCCTGCTCACCAGGGAGTCTGTGTCTCCCTGTCCCTTTGCCCCCCCCACTCCTTCTCTATCTCAATCACTCTCTCTCTCAAATAAATAAATAAAATCTTTAAAAAAAAAAAAAGCATCCACTCCACCAAAGAAATAGATTATTAAAGGCTCTAAAAATACCAAAAAAAAAAAAAAAAACCACCCCAAAAAACCCACACACAAGAAAACCTTAGAATCAAGAAGCCATATTGAAAACATTTAGGATAAGAATATGTAATGAACAAGAGAAATGGCAACTATAGTCATCAACATTTAAGAAATTTTTGTTGAAAGGAGAGAGCTCAGATGGTAATTCAAATACACAGAGTGAAGGACTTTTTTCCTACAAGAGGGGAAGCAAGACAAGGTTTTCACACAGGCAAAGCAATACTGCAGAGGCAGAGCTTCAAGATATATGTCTGTTTCCTCAAAGAAATTGCGAGCTCCTTAGGGGAATGCCAGAAGTGGAATAAGACCCCAAGGGTCTGAATCAAGAGAGCCTGAGGAAGAAGAGTGGAGAGTACTTTATCTGAGCTCGAAGGGCCTGGGAGAGGAAGAGGAAGACCTACGGATGTGCTGAATGCAGAAGAGGCTACACAAAGCAGCTGCTTGGCAGTGGAGAGCATTCCCATCAGGGGGCCTCCATCAGGGCAGTAACGTGGGAGGCTTGGTCACCGCTCACAGAGGGAGCTGGCTTCATTTTGGGAGTGGGGCATAGAGGGAAAGGAACCAAGGAAGACAGAAGACAGCTGTTGGTCACATATATCTGGGAGCAAGAGATGTGTAAAATTGTGCTGAGTAACAGTGAGAACCCAATGTGAAAACAGTCATTTACAGTGGTCCTTGGATCCAAACTAACCAGGTTTGGGTTTGAATCCCACATCCTTCCCTTTCTGAAAGGTAGTAAGAATTGGATTAGGTAATATATGTAAAACACTTAGAAGAGTGTCTGGCACATTAGTAAGTATTCAGTAAGTGTTAGCGATTATTGTTGTTGTTATTAAATTGTGGTGGAGCCACTCATAAGAATCTTGTGATTTTTCTTTTTTTTCTTTTATGTCTCTGGTTTTTTTTTAAGATTTTATTTATTTATTTGAGAGAGAGCACAAGTGGGGTGAGGGGGAGAGGAGCAGAGTGAAAAACACACTCCCCCAGAGCAGAAAGCCTGATGCAGGGCTCAGACCCCAGGACCCTGGGATCATGACCTGAGCCGAAAGCAGATGCTTAACCAACTGAGCCACCTAGGTGTCCGTGATTTTTCTTAAAGAAGCATAGGTTTATTTGAGACAACCAAAGGTATGAGTACAGTCATGATATGAGACAGGAACCCCAAACTGAAGATTGGCTTAGAAGGTACTATGGGAGGTCACAATTTTTCTGAGTTTCTAATTAGGTAGAGAGCATAGAAAGCCCAGAAGAAGAAAGGTGAGATATCTGACCTTGAGCTTTTAGCTGAGGAAATATTCAGGGTGATGACAAGACCTAAAATATTGACATAGAAAACATGGCTACCATATATGTATTCATTTCATTTCTTTGACAAAATATTTTTGAGCGCCTAGTACCAGCCACTCACCTAGTGCCGGGGTACAGCAGTCAACAAAGCACACAGTCATCGCTGTCTTTATAGAGCCTTCATTCCAGCCAGAGCACAAGCAATCATCCAGCAATACCCTAAACTTCCTCCTCATATTATTATCTTAATCGACAAACCACACAGGCAGGTATTCTCAAACATGCTTTTCAGACAAAAAAAAAAAAAATTGTATTTTGCAAAAACCAAATAGCTAATAAATGGCAAAGCCTGGTTTGAAACACTGACCTCATTCGAAAGTTCATGCTTATAAAAGTTGTTCTGATTTCATCACTGTGCTGCCAAATAATGTTGGTAGTTGTAGAGGAAAGCTTTTAACTTAGGACCCCTGAAGTCAGAATGTTAGCCCCTTCCCATGGGTGCCGAGCTCCCCAAGAATGAGAGGAGAAGATGAAGTACCAAGGAAAATGTGAACTTGGTACTGAAGTCTTGGAAGAAGTGGAAGAGGGTGGTGGAGAATGGTAAGAGGAAGTATGGATTTCAAAGACGAGTAGACGACGGAACCATGAAGTAGGAGTAGCCCTGGTTTGCCAGATCAACTGCTTCTTCATTCCTGCTAAGTGGTGGTGGTGGGGGGGATGGGAGAAGTCATGCAGAAGGTCGTGGACGCCTTGTTCAGACAAGGAGGTGAAAGGAGTGGGCATGGGAGAAGCAGCTGAAGGTGGAAGGACATCCCAGAGCATCGTGTCAGTAGACAGAAGGACAGAAGGCTGGATTTAGTTTCCAAAGAGTTGGCAGGAGACACAAGGAAGCTGGGAGACAAGCTGGAGATGTAAGTTAAACGAAAGCAGGAGAGCGCTGCATCCCTAGAACCTTGTGAGAGGGGGTTGAAGGGTTGCATGTGCCACATTCCACGTGGAATGTCAGAGAGGGCAAGTCCAACTGCAAACTCACCTGCCTAGGTGTGTACCACTCATAAATGGCCTCATTTTTGCCTTTGGCGCTGGGGAAAGGTGGATCTGGCATCACCAGAACTTTCCAGGGAAACTTAACTATTGCTAGTCTACCCCCACTGAATTGAGAGGTTATTTGTGATTGCCAAATCAGAAAGAACAAGGATATCACCAGGCATATATACATTTCACAGCTGTACCATCTCACCATAACTTGGCCAGGAGGCTATGGTGACATCAAATCCTTGATTATTGGAACCATGCTTTAAAATTTCTGGGACCCCAAATTGTCTGGCTAGCAGGTACTGAAGAGGGTGATCTGAGAGGCCAGCCAGGCCTGGAGAAAATCCCCCAAGAAATGTAAGTTACAGATTTCATCAGCTATTTTTTTAAAATAGTTGATCTGTTCCTTTTGAGTAATGCTTGTCCAAATTTGTAATTTTATTTATTTTTTAAAGATTTATTTATTTTAGAGAAAGAGATTGATCATGGAGTGAGGGGAGAGGCAGAGGCGCAGAGGGAGAGAGAGAATCCCAAGCAGACTGCACTGAGCACGCAGCCCACCATGGGGCTGGATCTCAGCACCCTGAGATCATGACCTGTGCAGAAACCAAGAGTCAGATGCTTAACAAACTGAGCCACCCAGGCATCCCACCAAATTTGTCATTTTAAAGATTTTGATGAGTTTGTGGAAAGGAGGAGGGATTCATTCCACTTGTACCAAACAATCCTAGAGGCCGATGGTGTAAACATACAGGCTTGAAGAGATAGGGTGTAGAGAGGAGAAGACAGATTCGAGTTTCAAAAGTCTAGAGTGTGAATACTTCCAAACTTTAATGCATATATGAATCACCTGGGATCTTGTGAAAATGCAGATGCTGATTCAGTGAGTCTGGGGTAGGACCCAAGACTCCGGGTGTCTATAGCAAGCTCCCAGATGGTGCTCATGCTGCCGGTCTGCAGACCATACACTGAGTAGCAAGAACCAAAACACGGAACTAGTCAAGAGCTAGCTTTAGGCGCACCTGACTGGCGTGGTGAGTAGTGCCTGTGACTCTTGATCTCGACATCTTGAATTCAAGCCCCACATTGGGTGGAAAGATTACTTAAAAAAAAAGTTAGCTTCAAAAATTAGCTTGTTTTTGAGGTGAGACGGCTATTAAGTAACCTATTAAAACATATTGGGCATCAAATGTATGTATAATAGTAGGATAATTGCCATACTTGTAGCCAAAACTTGCAAGTTTTAAAACCCTGATTCTACCATTTCTAGCAATAAAACTTTGGGCAAATCATGGACCATGTCTGAGTCTCAGTTTCTGCATCTAAAAAATGGAGGTAATAAGATCTGCCAGGGTTGCCTGACCATTCAGGGTGGACGTGAGAATCAAATGAAACAACTTAGTAAAAGTTCTTTATAAACTAAAGGTGCTGCACATGTGTAAGCATTAGTAGTGGTAGCAGTAGTAGTAATAGTAGTAGCAGTAGTAGTAATAGTAGTAGCAGTATATTTGAAGCTAAAGAAACCTTACTAATAGCTCCCATCTCTACTGTTTTTATTTTAATAGATAACATTGCCAAGTGTTTGTATCTATCCGACACTGTGTTAAGCACAATAAGAATTATTTGATTTACTCCTCACAACTCTAGTAGCACCAGTGATAGTAATGTTAGCCCAATTCTACAGATGAGAAAAGTAAGACCTAGACCATTAAGATTACGCCGGCAGCCAAGGGTTGATGCTGTGGTATGAACTCAGACTGACTCTCCAAAACTCAAACTCTTGTTCACTGCATCCAGTTGATTCATTGTAGCAAACACCCACCATCACAGAAGAAGGTGAGGGTCTAGAACAGGGGTTGGCAAACTTTTTCTGTAAGGAGCAAGATCGTAAATATCAGGCTTTGCATGCCACATTTACCTCTCTTGCAACCATTTAAGTCTGCCATTGCAGTGCAGACACAGTCAAACAATACGTAAAGAAATGGGTGTGGTTGTGTTCCGATAAAATGTTATTTAAGAAACAAGTGGCAGAATGGCTTTGGCCTTCAGGGTATAGTTTGCTGATTCCTGGTCTAGAAAATTCTGAGTTGTTCAGTATGGTAGCCACCAGTCACATATGGCTATTTGAATTAAATTTATTTAGGTTAAATTAATTTCAGTTCCTCACTTGCATTAGCCAGATCTCAGGTCATAATTCAGCATCATGAGATCAAGCCCTGAACTGGTCTCCATGTTGTGTGTGGAGACTGCTTGGGATTCTCTCTCTCCCTCTCCTTCTACCCCTCTCTCTTCTCCCACGCTCTCTCCCTCTCTAAAAAAAAATAATAAATAAAATAAAATAAAAATGCATATACACTTTGACCCAGTAGTTTTACTTCTAAAGAAGTATCCTAAGTAAATAATAGAGATGCACTGAAAGTTACTAAGCAAGGATATTCATTACTATATTATTTATATTAGTAAAAACTTAGAAACAACCTAATTGTCAACAATAGGAAAAGAATATGAAAAATATCAAATTTAGAAGCAGGAAATAAATACAACACAATATTAATTTTGTCTGGATATCTCTGTGGTATCTCTGCTTATCTTCAGAGTACCAATGATTTCTTTTTTTTTTTTTAAATGCATTTCGAGTAAGCTTTTTTTTTTTTAAAGATTTTATTTATTTATTTGACAGAGATAGAGACAGCCAGCGAGAGAGGGAACACAAGCAGGGGGAGTGGGAGAGGAAGAAGCAGGCTCATAGCAGAAGAGCCTGATGTGGGGCTCGATCCCATAACACCGGGATCACGCCCTGAGCCGAAGGCAGATGCTTAACCGCTGTGCCACCCAGGCGCCCCCAGAGTACCAATGATTTCTATTTCCTTCTTTCTCCTTTTCTATTTTTCACAATTACATATATATATATGATCAAAAAGAGATTATAAAAGTGAAGTTTTCCCATCTCCCTAGCCTGACTCTTTTATATTGCTCTCTAATATTCCCAAAGATTCAAAATACACATTTGCAGGCCCAGACCACCCTCATGTTCACCAGAGAAATCCTAAGGAACAGCCACACCTAAGGCTTTCCTGTATATATTTGAACAGAGAAACCTAAGAGCTTACTTTGAGGTCCCTTACAACTAAAGGCCAGTTTGGGAAGGAGAGGGGCTAACACGCCTGCTCTCAGTGTATCAGCGTGGGGGATGCAGTTGCCAGTGCCGCGGTGAAAGCCCTCTTGTTGGCATCATTGTCCCTGCAGTGCGGAAGCAATGGCGCTCATGAAGCTAAGTGACAGGACATCTCTGCAGATGACGACAGTTGGAAAGGAACAACAGTTGGCTGAGAAAAACAATGGCTTTCTCCACAATACGGATGTGGCTGAAGGTGCAATGCGGAAGTAAGTGCAGCCTGGGCTCCCAGGGACAGTTTCCGTGGTGTGTCCGGACACTTCCTCCAGACAGCAGGATGCAAATAACGAGATTACCGAGTGCAGGGGTGGGGTTGACAGTCTGCTCTACGATTCTTCTAATTTTGACCTCGTGAATTTTTTTTTGTGAGACACTAAAGGGGCCTACGGTCATGAACCGGGTGGACATCAGCTGAACAGAAATGGTCAAGGCTCTAATCTCAATTTGCAAAAATACTTTGATTGTTTTGTGCCTTTATTATCTTCTCCTGCAAAATATATAAACCATTTACAATACTTTGTAGAGTACACAAGGCACAGAGTGTTATGTAAATATATACATGCTTTTGTTAGTACATGATAAAAATGTGTTCTAATATAAACCAATGGTTAACAACCTTTTTATTTTATTTTATTTTATTTTATTTATTTTTTTTTTAAAGGTTTTATTTATTTATTTGACAGAGATAGAGACAGCCAGCGAGAGAGGGAACACAAGCAGGGGGAGTAGGAGAGGAAGAAGCAGGCTCATAGCGGAGGAGCCTGATGTGGGGCTCGATCCCAGAACTCCGGGATCAACAACCTTTTCAAATAGGAAGAAATTTATTAAAGATTTTCCAGAATCCTCATATGTCAAAAAAGCTATTATGACATGAAAGATGTTTTTAAACGCATTTGTAATTTATTAATAACAGTTGTCTATACATTTGGAAACTTAGAGCAGTATTTATTTATGTAAGCAATATTTATTCAGTCCATAGAAATATTTATAGATTCCAAAACCTCTTTCTGTGCAGGGTAGGCGTGTGAAGTGAGCCCCACCTCCGGGTTCAACACGCATAGACTGGACACTACTGCCATAGGCCTCCATCACAAACTGACCGATTCACTCAGAAGTATACGTGGGTGTGTGAGCATGTGTGTACATATATACACACACATATGCACTCCAGAAAATAACAGTAGTCCAACAGGAAATGGGCAAAGGCTATTAACACACTTACCATAGGAAAGGAAATACAAATGAGTTTTATACACAAAGGCAAAGATGCTGAACCTCACTAATAAAAAAAAAAGATTAAAACTAAAATGAGATACCAGTTTCAGCACATGGACTTGGAAAGATTAAAAACTTTAATAATACATGATTGCAGAAAAGGAGTGGAAAACAGGCTCGCTCATCATTTTTGCTGGAAGTGTAAATGGGTTCAACTTCTTAAGGCATAACTTGGTAACATCTATGAAAATTTCACTATATGTACCTATTTTTTTTAAAGATTTTATTTATTTATTCGACAGGATAGAGACAGCCAGCCAGAGAGGGAACACAAGCAGGGGGAGTGGGAGAGGAAGAAGCAGGCTCATAGCGGAGGAGCCTGATGTGGGGCTCGATCCCATAACGCCGGGATCACGCCCTGAGCCGAAGGCAGCCGCTTAACCGCTGTGCCACCCAGGCGCCCCAAGTATATGTATCTATTGACCCAGCAATCTATTTTGGTGTTTTCAACAGATACACTTGTGCCTGAGCCGAAGGCAGCCGCTTAACCGCTGTGCCACCCAGGCGCCCCAAGTATATGTATCTATTGACCCAGCAATCTATTTTGGTGTTTTCAACAGATACACTTGTGCACATAAACATTGACACATAGATGTGTAGGGATAGGCAGTACAGCATTGTTTGTAGTTGCAATTAACTGGGAATAATCTACATATGCATTAATAAAGAATTGATTTGCAAATTAGCGTATGGCCCCAAAATGGAGTACCATATAAGCATTTTTAAAATGAGGCAGGGGCGCTGGGGTGGCTCAGTCAGTTAAGCGTCCAGCTCTTGATTCTGGCTCAGGCCATGATCTCAGGGTCGATCTCAGGGTGAGAGTTTGAGCCCCACATCCCAGCTCCACGCTCAGTGGGGAATCTGCTGAAGATTCTCTCTCCCTCCCCCTTCCCCCACTCGTGGTCTCTCTGTCTCGCTCAAATAAATAAATAAATCTCTAATAAAACAGAATAAAATAAAATAAAATGAGGCAGCTCTGTATGTACTAATATGAAATGGACACAAAGTGTTGTTAAAAAAAGAAATATAAGGTACAAAATAGTGTGTATAATATTCTCTCACGTATGTTTAAAAAGGCATATATATTTACATAAACATGGCTGCTTATTTGCGCATAGAATCTCTGTGAAAGACAAAAGGAGAAACTAGTAAATGTTGTAGGGAGGACATCTGGGGGCTAGAGATCAAGGTGAGATCGCAGACTTATTCCGTTCTGCATGGTCTTTGAACCACAGGACACTTTTTAACTCTACTTTTTTTAAAGGCATATTTATTTATTATTTGTTTATTTTACACACACATTTGCACACACAGCTACGCAGCTGCAATGGCTTTGGAATTTGAAATCTCACTGTTAAATCACTTCTCGATTCAGTCAGCAAATACTTATCCAGCCTCTCTCCTCCTGTTTGTGCAGCGGTCTGTGCTGGACACGATTCACAGAGTCAGATCAGTGCAGGGGCAGCAGGCACCCTGGGGGCTGGGAAAGAGTCCAGTGTTCTTCCTCCAGAAATGTTAGGGCAGGCCTAAACCGTACACCTCAGGCATAATAACAGCATCTGTCCTGATTGTGTGGCTTGCAGTTTGCTACGGGAATTTACCAAAATTGACCACATCTTGGACAGATCGGAGGATGAGGACAACATTTTCTCCGAAAATCCTCAAACTGACTTCTTTCATGAGACAGAGACTACAAAATGGGTAAGGGGGAGACTTAAATGTCACAGTGGGTGAAGAGAAGAACCTGATATCTCATATCTAGACGTGGTAAAGAAATATCTGAGGGTTTCCTCATAATAGGTGCAGGGTATTAGGAGCTTGAAACCAGGAGGGAGGTAGTGTCTCCTCTGAGGGCTGCTGTTATCACATGAGGGACTTGCTACCCCTCCCACGCAAGGACTTGTGCATTATTATGTTACCTCGGTCCTTGGGATTTGTGAAAAATCTGTGACATTTTTCACCTCAGAGTAAATTGCCATGTGTCAAATTGGCCCCTGCTCCCAGATTGCCTTCCAACAGGAAGCATGAGAGAGATCTAGTTACTCTTCATTCAGTCTGAACATCTCTCAGTCTTTGAAATTCAGTCACCCAGCTGACATGTGATGGAGGAAATTTCAACAAACGCCTGAGATTGTCCTGGAAAGGGTGTATGTTTTCACCACCATTTAGATCAAAGCAAAATCATGGCTGAGACAGACCCAGTTTATTATCATTGAGCAAATCTCTCCATAGATTCCCCAAGCCATTGATCATTGGTTTCAACCAGTCAGAAAAACATAAAGGAAGGATAGAGTGGGATTGTCTGCTCCCAGGCTTATGTGGCCCCAAAAGGAAGCTCAGGATTGATCTCGTCGACTACTTCTCCTTTGAATATATTTTGGATTCAAGGATGGCTAATTCTGTAAATCCATAGAAAGAAAGGCCACCAAAGAACATCCTAAGCTGGACCTTATCTTTAAGGACTCTTCAGGAAAGTAAACAAAGATGTAGAAGGGGATAGAAGGCATGTGGGGATGGAGTTAGAGATGTGGAGAATAGATATATGAGACAGACAAGAAGTGAAAGGAGAGATAGCACCTTCTATGGGAGAAAAAATAGGACATGAAATTAGAAAGGGAGACTTAGGATGGGGATTTTAGGAAGGCTGAAGATGGGAAAAGGAAATAGGGCAATTGAGGTATGAGGCACTATGATCTTAGGGAACACATGAGTTGAAGGTATTACTCTATAAATAGTATCATCGGATTTTTTTTTTTTTGCCGGGGGTGTGGGGGGGCTTCTCCCTGGCCTCCAGGCAGGGGTTGCTACCATCAGACCCACTTTGCCAGGACCCCTTCCCTGCACGCCCAGTTTAATGTGCCCTGCTGAACCCTGTCCGTCAGTGAACATCACTTGTTGACTCAGTTCAGATCAGAATAAGTCTAATTAGAGCATAAAATTATTCACTCTGTAAGAGTGAATTATTTTTACCAAGTAGTCCACATTCTCGGGGCGCGTAGGTGGCTCAGTCGTTAAGCATCTGCCTTCAGCTCAGGTCATGATCCCAGGGTCCTGGGATCGAGCCCCTCACTGGGCTCCCTGCTCAGCGGGAAACCTGCTTCTCCCTCTCCCACTCCCCCTGCTTGTGTTCCCTCCCTCGCTGTGTCTCTCTCTGTCAAATAAATAAAATCTTAAAATAAAATAGTCTACATTCTCAGGGTATAAGGCAAAAAGACTCTTACAAACTTCAGGTCAAGGTATAAGGTTTACCAAAAGGCTTTTTAAAAATTTCGGCTATATTTCTTTTTTTTAATATAATAATTTTTATTATGTTATGTTAGTCACCATACAGTACATCCTTAGTTTTTGATGTAGTGTTCCATGATTCATTATTTGCGTATAACACC
>NW_024425119.1:25324117-25335077 GCF_017311325.1 Ursus maritimus
TATAAATAAATATAAATATAAATAATATATATAAATATAAATAAATATAAATATAAATAAATATATTATATAAAATATATTATATAAAAATAAATCACATGCAGTTACATAATTAACAGAAGTATTAATAAACCAGGCTCTTTGCCAATAAAAGGACAAATGTGTGACTTCTTGAGAAAGAAATGTTTTCCTATTCTCTGGAAGCAAAACAGAAGGTCTTTGTATAATCTTACATTTGTTTTTTTAATAAGATCATACAATTTAAAGGTTCAGAAAAAGGACAGAGTTAACAGAAGTTTAAAAAAATCAGTTGGTTTAATTAACAAAATAGACTTTAGCCAGGCTGCCAAAACTGCCATATCTAACCATCAAAGCCCCCCAAATATTTAGAAATGAGTACTTCGCTCTGGTTTCACATTTTCCAATCTCTGGCACTATAGGTATGGTGTTGATTTCGGAGGCCAGGTGAGTGAGCAGACTTTCCTATTTCCTGCTTTTGGGTGCATCTCTCACAAGCAGAATGTATTTGCTTACTTCTGTAGTCTTTTTATTATTTTTTTTCATAACTGGAAGTTTGTACCTCTCCATCTCTTTCCCCTACTTCGCTCCTGCCCTCTGGCAACCAGTAGTTTTTTTTTCTCTGTATTTATAAATCTGTTTCTACTTTGTTTTGCTTTTTAGAGTCCACATATAAGTGAAATCATATGGTATTTGTCTTTCTCTGTCTGACTTATCTCACCTAACGTCATACCCTCTAGGTCCATCCATGTTGTTGCAATTGGCACGATCTTATTCTTTTTTATGGTTGAATAATATTCCAGTGTGTGTGTGTGTGTGTGTGTGTGTGTGTGTGTGTACTACATCTTCTTTATCCATTCCTCTATTGAAGTATGCTTCAGCTGCCTCTATATTTTGGCTATTGTAAATAGCGCTACAGTGAACATACGAAGTCTTTTTATTCTAATACCACGTATTGAGCGCCCACTGTGTGCTAGGCACTGTGAAGTGTTGAGGATATCTCTGTCTCTATCTATCTCAAACCCTTTCCCCTCAGTGAGCTCACACACTAGTAGGGACTCAGACAAGAGAATGACCATGCGTGCTAAGTCCACACTAGAGGTAGCAGATGTGCCACCAAGTGCATGGTGGGTGCTCTACAGAAACACAAACACTGGGTTTGGAAGGATAAACTGGATAGAAGAAAAGCATTTCAGAAAGAAGGGACAGTACATGCAAAGACAAAGGGGCCAAAGGGAACTTGGGTTCTGAGACAGGAAGCGTGAAAGAAAAGATGTCATGAGCAAGCAGGCAGCAAGGACCCTAAGGAGGTGGGGACAGCACAGGATGCAGGCTGGAAGCCAGGATGCCACTAGCAGGCAAGAAGTGATGAGGACCACAGCAAGACACTGACTGACAGCCATGGAGATGGGGTGAAGAGGATACAGCTTTAAAAGATAGGCGTTATTGGGCTTGGACACCAAGTAGATGTGACACGAGTCATGAAGAGGGAAAAGAATATCTGCCGTGAAAACTCAAGGACTCCCTTCCAGGTTCCTGCAGAAGCATCTGGATGAATTGGGGAAACATATGTAAGGATGCGAACCTGGACGAGGTAGAGGGAAATATGATGAGTTCAGTTCTTTGCTTGCTGAGTTTGAGGTGCCTATGGAACACTCAGAGACATATGAGCTTTGCACAAAAATGGAAAGTAATGCCCTTAGGCTTCGTAGTTCACGCCAGCACACTGGTAGTTTGCTGTTAAAACACACACACACACACACACACACACACACACACACACACCTCTATTTGTTCAATCCTATTAAAAATATTTTTAGCTAATAAAAAATATTTTATTTCTACTTCCTGACTTTTGACTCTTTTGTGGTGTCCTGACCATTACAGTAAACCGATTGCTGAAAACAAGAAATGTCATTGTAGGTTTCTTGGACATAGACAGAACTCTGGAGGTGATCTGGTTCCATTTTCTTCTTACAGAACAGGAGACTGAGCTTTAGAGTGGTCGGGTGGCTCAAGAGCCACAGGACTAGAACAAGGCTTAGACCTCAGGTGCTCCACACCCGATGAAGTGTTTTCCTCTATGTCACAGTGTTCCCACTGCCTTTGAATACGTTGGCAAAAGATTAGGTTGGAAGCAATTGAAATTGCAAATGCTGTTTATTCACAAAGAAGTAAGATAGAGTGGAGTCATCTAGTACTTGGAAAATTATCTGTGTGATAATAAACCTTACCTCACTAATAAGGTGCCCCTGAGTTGTGGAAGTGACAGTGATAGGGACTAGCTATTTCTGAATGTGAATCCACGCACTAGATAAGATGAAAAGAGTCACAGTCCTGGAATCAGAAAACCTACTTCAAGCTCTAGTCCACACGCTTACTGGCCATATGTACTAGTTGCGCCAGGCTGCTGTAACAAATTGCCACGAATTTGGTGGCTTACAACAACACAAAACGTATTCTCTCATAGTTCTAGAGGCCAGAAGTCTGAAATCAAGGGGTCAGTAGAGCTGTGCTCCCTCTGAAGACTCTATAGAAGAATCCTTCCTTGCCTCTTCCAGCTTTTGGTGGCTCCAGGCATTCTTTGGCGTGTGGCTGCCTCTGTCCTCACATGACCTCCCCCTTTGTGTAGGTGTTTTCTGTCTCTCATTAGGACACTTGTCATTGGATTTAGGACCCAGGTAATTCAAGATAATCTCATCTTAGACCCTTAACTCAATTATATCCACAAAGACTCTTTTCCAATAAGGTCACATTCTCAGGGACTTTTTTTTTTTAAAGATTTTATTTATTTATTTGACAGAGATAAAGACAGCCAGCGAGAGAGGGAACACAAGCAGGGGGAGTGGGAGAGGAAGAAGCTGGCTCATAGCAGAGCAGGGAGCCGGATGCGGGGCTCGATCCCATAACGCCGGGATCACGCCCTGAGCCGAAGGCAGACGCTTAACGACTGTGCCACCCAGGCGCCCCACGTTCTCAGGGTCTTAGCATTAGGACATGGACATATCTTTTTTGGAGTGACCACTTAACCTACTACACCATATGACCTTGGACTAATCATTAATATGGCTGACCTAGGGGATTTCAACACCTGACTTTATCCACCTCAAGTCTATCATGGGAGTTAAAAGAAAGAAGACACATGAAAGAAGTTGGTAAAGAGTTACGTGAATGTTAGTTATTCTTGTTGATGTGGCCAGTAATTTATCCAGACATTTCAATAACAGACTGATCTGCACTGCAACTTTTTCTCCTTCCAGTTTAAAAGTAGTTTTGCTGAAACACAAGGATTTCAGACCAAACCTCTTCAAAGGACAGAGAAATATTTCACAATGTAGTTACTAAAGAAGAGAAATGTTCAAAGATAAATTATTGTCAATTGTGTGCATGCACAGAAGTGAAATACCAGACAATGCCTTAAATATTTTTCTAGAACAAGGCAAAGAATAAAGGAACAAAGAAATAAGTTTCATGGATCAAACTGATAGAGTAGACCCCCGCCTCCGGCCCTTGTTACTTCTTACTGTGAAAAATTTTAAATAAGAAGAAAACTTAAGTCAATTATATGAAGATCAATCATGTTTTCACACTTAGAATTTAAAATTGTTACCATTTGTCACATTTGCTTTATCTTTACGTATGTAAATAGATGGAATTTTTTGAACCACTTAAAAGTAGGTCAAAGACAGCATGAGACTTTATCCTGTTTATTTTCAGACAGCATTTCTAAAAATAAAGACTTTCTTCTACATAACCAAGATTCCATCACCACATCAGGACAATTAGCAATTCCACGATATAATGTAATATCCTTAATTGTCTGAGCATTCTACTTTTTTCAGTTGTCCCTCAAATGCCCATACTTTTATTTATTTATTTATTTATTTATTTATTTATTTATTTATTTATTTACCAAAAAAATTTCTTGGTGCTAAAACCCAGGAAATGCCTGTACGTTTAAAATCAGCATCCAAATAAGATCTACGCAATGTATTTAGTTGTTATATCTCTTTAGACTCTCTTAATATAAAACAGTTCCAACCCCTTTTATTTTTCCTTGACATTGACTTTTTGGAAAACCAGTCGTCTTGACTGGAGTGCTAGAGTCCATGGTCAGATGGCATTCTCTTACTCACCAGCACTGAAAAGAGTTCTGCACGAGGTCACTGATGTTCTATGCATCCCTCCCCAGCCTTCCTCTGTCAAAGGAGCAGGAGGCCATGTCCACTTACTTTATAAGTGCAGTAGGAAGCTCCAGCCTCAGAGAGGGCTATGTGATTGCCCATCGAGAAAGGGGCATGAGTAGGCTAAAGAGATCATCACCTCTTCTTATAACCCTTTTTTTCTGCTTTGCTTCTTTTATAACCTTTATCAGAATATGTTGGAGCTGGAGGCTGAGCATCACCAGGACCTACAGAATGAACAGGATGAGCAAGAAACAAATCAGGGTCAACATGAGGATCCTCACAGGTCCACATCTTTGCAGTTTTCCAAGGAGAACATCCCTGAACTGTAAGCCTTGACACATGCAAGAGGAATCATTTCATAATATTTTGTGGGTACAATGGCTACATGAAATAAGTCAGAGAAAGACAAATACCATAGGATTTCACTTATATGTAAAATTGAAGAAACAAAACAAATGAACAAACAGACAAAAAAGAGACAAACAAAAAACAGACTCTTAAGTACGGGCAACAAACTGGTGGTTGCCAGAAGAGAGGTGAGTGGGGGGATGAGTAAAACAGATAAAGGGAATAAGGGTACGCTTACTGTGATGAGCACCGAGTAATGCATAGAACTCGTGAGTCATTATATTGGACACTTGAAACTAATAACACTGGATGTTAGTCGTATTTCAAAGAAAAAAGGAAAAAAAGAGTATTTTGTGGGGAAAATTAAATTTAGCAGAGAACTTAAGGAAAGCCTGGAAGATTTAAACTCCATATGTCTTGGGGCGCCTGGGTGGCACAGCAGTTAAGCGTCTGCCTTCGGCTCAGGCCGTGATCCCAGCGTTCTGGGATCGAGCCCCACATAAGGCTCCTCCGCTATGAGCCTGCTTCTTCCTCTCCCACTCCCCCTGCTTGTGTTCCCTCTCTCGCTGGCTGTTTCTATCCCTGTCGAATAAATAAATAAAATCTTTAAAAAAATAAATAAATAAATAAAATCCATATGTCTTTTTTTTTTTTTAAGATTTTATTTATTTATGTGACAGAGAGACAGCCAGCGAGAGAGGGAACACAGCAGGGGGAGTGGGAGAGGAAGAAGCAGGCTCCCAGCGGAGGAGCCCGATGTGGGACTCGATCCCAGAACTCCAGGATCACGCCCTGAGCCGAAGGCAGCCGCCTAACGACTGCGCCACCCAGGCATCCCAAATCCATATGTCTTAAACATTGAAGCACTCATGTGCACAAGTAACTACCTACATATTCCAGTAAGAATGTGGAGTAAAGACATTTCTAGAGATGTAGGCAGAGCCATGGGGTTCTCTTTGCAAACTCTTCTTTGGAGACTGGAATTAATGCATATCTTGTCACTCTCAAATAATTGTCTAGATATGAAAAGAATTATAGGGGCTCCTGGGTGGCTCAGTGGGTTAAGCGTCTGGCTCCAGCTCAGGTCATGATCCTGGGGTCCTGGGATGGAGCCCCGCATCGGGCTCCCTGCTCAGCAGGCAGTCTGCTTCTCCCTCTTCTCCCCCAACTGTGCTCTTGCTTACTCACACTCTCTCTCAAATAAATAAATAAATAAAATCTTTAAAAAAAGAAAAGAATTATAATTATCAATAGAAATGTATCGTTAAAGCCCTTGTGGACCCTTTCCCTATTGCATACCTCTCTGCTTCCAACAAGATGGGATCACTATCTTGTATTCATTAGGATAGTGTAATTCTTAACATTCATTCCATGCAGGGAAATTTAAAAAAAAAATACACACACACACACACACACACACACACACAAATATATATATATATATAGTTTTTTTTTACTAAATATAAAATACATTTTATTTTCTCCAGCCTTATGAAGATCTGCTAAAATGGATATCGAATAAATGCTCAAACTTTTTTCTTGAGGCCTGACTGCCTGCCTAGCCCATTTTGGTGACAGGAAATGAATCAGCATACCAACTTGCCATTCAAAGAAAGGTTTGGGGCCATTTGAAGATGTTTCCCATTTCTTACCTTAAAACTGATCATAGTAATATTTCTGCAGGAGTCGGGAGAACATGTTCTTCCAGCTAAGCTACTGGGAAAGGACATCGCTCGGAGGCTCTTTTTTTAAAGCTGTGTTAATAATGGTCATCAAAGGAAGGACTTCAAGTTCCCAATAACCCTTGAGCTTTAGTCGGTACGGTCCAAAGGGATCCAACCAGCATGACATGAAAAAAGTATTAAAAAGTATGGTTGTTAATGCACATCTGAATTTAAGTGGAAAGTTTTAAGATGAAACAGAAAAGATAAGACTAGTTGTTGTTTATCTAGTCACTGGTATAAAGAGAAGGGGCTTTGGAGTCAAAGAAATGCCTTTCACTGGTGTTGTATATGTCCAGGGTACAGATATATCACATTTTGTTAGATTTATGCCTGAGGATTTCATGCTTTTGGTGCCATTATACTTAAAATTTTTAAATTTCTAATTATTAATTGCCAGGATATAGAAATGCAGTTGTTTTTTGTATATTGGTCTTGCGTCTTGTGACCTTGCTAACCTCATTTATTAGCTCCAGTAGTTTTGTAAGTTATTTGGGATTTTCTGCGTAGATAATCATGTCATCTGCAAATAGAGAGAGTTTATATCTTCTTTTTCTATCTGCATATTTTTTACTTCTTTTTGCTGCCTTACCGTATTGGCTAGAACTTCCAGTATGATGTTGAATAGGAAGAATGACAGCAGACACTAGACGTATTTACCTGGTTTCCAGTCCTACAGAAAAAGCATTAACTGAGATGTAAGGTGTTTTGCTGCTTGGTTGTTTTGTTTTTGAGATTGAGAAAGTGTTTTCTATTCTTAGTTTACTGAGATGTTGTTAAAATCAGGAATGATACTAAATTTTTTCAATAGCTTTTGCTGCATCTATGAATGATCATGTTGTTTGTTTTTCATAGTCTCCTGATATGGCAAATTATAATGACTGATTTTTGAATGCTGAACCAGCCTTGAATTCCCAGAATAAACCCAACTTGGTCATAATATATTATTCTTATCATATATTGTTGGACACTGTTTACCTAAAGGGAATTTTAGGGTTTATGTTAATGAGAGATATTGGCCTTTTTCTTTCTTATAATGTATTAGTATCAGAAAACTTGTCTTATAAAAAAAATTGGGGTATTTTACCACTTGTTCTATTTTCTGCACGAATTTGTGTAGAACTGGCATCATTTCTTCCTTAAGTGTTTGACTGAATTCACCAGTGAAGCCATATTGCATGGATATTTCATTACAGTAAACTTTTTAACTACAAATTTAATTTCTTTAATGATATACAGGGCCATTCAGGCTACTGAACTGCTAGGTATATATTAGTGGTGGATTGTATCTTTTGAGGAATTTGCCATTTCATCTTCCCTCAGCTTTTTGAAATGGTAATATCTTGTCCAACTCTAGTATACACAAAACCAAGAAATTGACCTTGGTAGTATAAATAGAGCTTATTCAGATTTTACCAGTTATATGTATTCTCACTTGTGCGTGTGAGAGTGTGTATAGTTCTATGCAATTTTATTATATGGGTAGCTTTACATAACTACCACCACATCACGATTCTCAGTTGTACCATTGCACAAGGCTCCTTTGTGTTAGTCCTTCATAGCCACACCTATTCCCTCCGGCTGACCCCTAATCTCCAGCAATGACAAATAATTTCCACATGTCTATAATTATGTTAGTTCATAAATATTAGATACATCAAATCATGCATTATGTAACCTTCTGAGATTTATTTTTTCACTCAGCGTAATTTTCCTGAGGTTCATCCAAGTTGTTGCCTGTATATCAATAGTTCCTTTCTTTTTGTTACTGAGTAGTAGTCCATGATATGGGGATATATATATATATAGAGAGAGAGAGAGAGAGAAAGAGTTTGGTTAACCATTCACCCATCAAAGGACAAGTGTGTTATTCCTAGTTTTCAGCTATTATGAATAAAGCTACTTTGGACATTCATGTACAAATTCCTGTGTGAAAATAAGTCTTCATTTCTCTGGGATAATTGCCCAAGAATGAAATTGCTGGGTCACATGGTAAGTCTTAGAGAGAGAGAGAGAGAAAGAGTTTGGTTAACCATTCACCCATCAAAGGACAAGTGTGTTATTCCTAGTTTTCAGCTATTATGAATAAAGCTACTTTGGACATTCATGTACAAATTCCTGTGTGAAAATAAGTCTTCATTTCTCTGGGATAATTGCCCAAGAATGAAATTGCTGGGTCACATGGTAAGTCTGTTTTTAGTTTTGACAGGAAGCTCCAAGCTATTTTCTGGAGCGGCTGTCCATTTTACGTTCCCACCACCAATGTCGGAATGACCCAATTTCTCTACATCCTCACTAGCAGTTGGCATTATCACTATTTTGTATCCTAGCCATTCTGATAGTAGTATTTCGTTATAGTCTTAATTTGAATTTATCTAATGGATAATAGTGCTGAACATCCTTCCATGTATTTATTTGCCATTTATACATCTCCTTAGTAAAATGTCTGTGCATGTGTTTTGTTCATTTCTTAATTGGATAGTTTGTTTTTTTAATGTTGTGTTTTGAGAAGTTTTCATATGTTCTAGATGTAAGACCTTTGCCAGATATTGGCAAGCGAATCCATTTAACAGAGTCTTTGGTCAAACAAAAGCTTTAAATTTTGATGAGGTCCAGTTTATCAACATTCCCTCTTATAGGTGGTGTTATTGGTGTCAAGTCTAAGAAATCTTTGCCTAGTCCTAAGTCTCAAAGATTTCCTGGGGGTTTTTTTTTCTAGAAATTTAGCTTAACTTCCATTTTAATCCTTTAAATTTTCTGCTCCTGTATCCAATTAGGCCTTACATGTCTTTACTATTATCTAGATTATTTAGTGTTTTTACTTTCTTGCATTGCATTTGTGACATCCCATTCCAACACAACCACAACTCAAAAGTCCTCTTATGTAAGAATATGATTTCATTCTTGAAAAATCAAAAAAGATTGTCTATTTGGTGATTTTTCTTAATCCATAGGATTTAGTCCACCTCTTGTCTGTTTGCAGCTTATTAAATGAGGTGATGTCTCTGGAGGGTCAAATTGAAAAGCTGGAGTCACACCAGGACCTTGACCCTGATCAGGGGGCAAACATTGAGGTAAGCTGGAGACTTGGAAAAGACAATCTGGGAGGTTGTGGGGA
This sequence comes from Ursus maritimus, assembly GCF_017311325.1. Taxonomy (NCBI): domain Eukaryota; kingdom Metazoa; phylum Chordata; class Mammalia; order Carnivora; family Ursidae; genus Ursus; species Ursus maritimus. The sequence goes on from NW_024425119.1 coordinate 25,333,510, forward strand.
CTCTGCCACCATTTCCCACCCCTTCTATTATTTAACAGAGCGTAATAAGAATTAAAATCCGTTTTTGCCACAAGGAGTGCTCTCTGGTGGTCAGTTCTGAGCACCTTTCATGTGGGTACCACCACTTCCATTCTCTGACAACACAAAAAGACTAGACTTTTTAATTCTACCTAGAAACTCAGTTCAATAGGCTTATATCTTGATGCCATCTTAAGACAATGATGAGTACCTTAACAGCAGACTTCTCTTCTTGAGCTTTGTACCCCGGCACCTAACAGTTCAAGAAGACATCCAGGAGTTAAATATTTGTGAATAATTGCAACCTTACAATGTAAGAGATATATTTGTGTTCGTCTTTGATGCCTTCATGAAGAGTTCTTGTGTTGGTTTCCACGATCTCCAGTTTTTCTGTTGTTTTCTTGCCTGGCACTGCCAATAAGCCTATTGAACTGAGTTTCTAGGTAGAATTAAAAAGTCTAGTCTTTTCATGTTGTCAGAGAATGGAAGTGGTGGTACCCACATGAAAGGTGCTCAGAACTGACCACCAGAGAGCACTCCTTGTGGCAAAAATGGATTTTAATTCTTATTACGCTCTGTTAAATAATAGAAGGGGTGGGAAATGGTGGCAGAGTCCCCACACCTCCCAGATTGTCTTTCCAAGTCTCCAGCTTACCTCAATGTTTGCCCCTATCAGGTCAAGGTCCTGGTGTGACTCCAGCTTTTCAATTTGACCCTCCAGAGATCACCTCATTTAATAAGCTGCAAACAGACAAGATGGACTAAATCCTATGGATTAAGAAAAATCACCAAATAGACAATCTTTTTGATTTTTCAAGAATGAAATCATATTCTTACATAAGAGGACTTTTGAGTTGTGGTTGTGTTGGAATGGGATGTCACAAATGCAATGCAAGAAAGTAAAAACACTAAATAATCTAGATAATAGTAAAAGAAATGTAAGGCCTAATTGGATACAGGAGCAGAAAATTTAAAGGATTAAAATGGAAGTTAAGCTAAATTTCTAGAAAAACCCCAGAAATCTTTGAGACTTAGGACTAGGCAAAGATTTCTTAGACTTGGCACCAATAACACCACCTATAAGAGGAATGTTGATAAACTGGACCTCATCAAAATTTAAAGCTTTTGTTTGACCAAAGACTCTGTTAAATGGATTCGCTTGCCAATATCTGGCAAAGGTCTTACATCTAGAACATATGAAAACTTCTCAAAACACAACATTAAAAAACAAACTATCCAATTAAGAAATGAACAAAACACATGCACAGACATTTTACTAAGGAGATGTATAAATGGCAAATAAATACATGGAAGGATGTTCAGCACTATTATCCATTAGATAAATTCAAATTAAGACTATAACGAGAATACTACTATCAGAATGGCTAGGATACAAAATAGTGATAATGCCAACTGCTAGTGAGGATGTAAGAGAATGAGGTCATTCGACATTGGGTGGTGGGAACGTAAAATGGACAGCCGCTCAGAAAATAGCTTGGAGCTTCCTGTCAAAACTAAAAACAGACTTACCATGTGACCCAGCAATTTCA
>NW_024425119.1:25335102-25344112 GCF_017311325.1 Ursus maritimus
ATCTTGATGCCATCTTAAGACAATGATGAGTACCTTAACAGAAGACTTCTCTTCTTGATCTTTGTATCCCAGCACCTAACAGTTCAAGAAGACATCCAGGAGTTAAATATTTGTGAATAATTGCAACCTTACAATGTAAGAGATATATTCGTGTTCATCTTTGATGCCGTCATGAAGAGTTCTTGTGTTGGTTTCCAAGATCTCCAGTTTTTCTGTTGTTTTCTTGCCTGGCACTGCCAAGAGACTTTTCTGAGAAAGGTTGAATTTCCCTTTTTTAAAGAGTCATAGGATGTTAGAAAGGTAGTGACCAACTTTGGATAAGAATTAGGCTTCAGGGGGCGCCTGGGTGGCATAGCGGTTAAGCGTCTGCCTTCGGCTCAGGGCGTGATCCCGGTGTTATGGGATCGAGCCCCACATCAGGCTCCTCCGCTATGAGCCTGCTTCTTCCTCTCCCACTCCCCCTGACTGTGTTCCCTCTCTTGCTGGCTGTCTCTATCTCTGTCGAATAAATAAATAAAATCTTAAAAAAAAAAAAAAGAATTAGACTTCAGAGCCCTGGCTGACAGTGTTTCTAAACTTCATGCCTTTGAAAAACAATTCTCTAAGAAAGGAGAAACCTGTGTCTAGCTACCTCCTCTGCTTTAGCTCAAGCCAAAAAGCTTAAATTAAGTAAATTTTGGAGGAAATAAAGAAGAAATGTCCCTCTTATTGCAGGAAGGTAATGTTTATTTAGACCCCTCACATACTAAAAGCCAACTACAGACCAGCACAGATTTAATGCCGGGGGAAATCCTTTTAGCCATGATTAAGCCCGATATTTTAAAGAAGCAACCTCATTTTGAGCTGATTGAAAAGTCAAGAATTTTTTTTTTTCACTACTTGGGGCTTTGGAGATTGTAAATTAGGAGAAAAGGGAAAAGGGGGGCCCCTGGGTGGCATAGTGGTTAAGCGTCTGCCTTCGGCTCAGGGCGTGATCCCGGCGTTGTGGGATCGAGCCCCACATCAGGCTCTTCCGCTATGAGCCTGCTTCTTCCTCTCCCACTCCCCCTGCTTGTGTTCCCTCTCTCGCTGGCTGTCTCTATCTCTGTCGAATAAATAAATAAAATCTTTAAAAAAAAAAAAAAAAAGGGAAAAGGATGAGGCCAAGAAACATTCTGCTTTGGAAAATTTCCTCCAAGAGTCAGCTGTGTTGCAGGGATGTGGATTTTAGAAGAAGATAGGGTTAGGGAGGGATGGGTACCAAAGGAATGAGGAAACAGATAGAAGAGCACAAAGATAAATGAAAGTGAGATTTTAAAAAAGAAACCAGCAAAGGCTTGGGATCATGTGAGAAGGGAAGGCATGAAAAATCATATAGAGATTCTCTGTCCTGGAGATGCATAGCTTTGTATGCACTTGAAAAAAACAACATGACTTAAAAACTACAAACACCCCAAAGATGCACCAACTGGTATGTGGATAAATCGTGGTACATGTTATGTGATAGAATCCTACTCAGCAATAAGAAGGAAGGGACTTCTTACTCATTCAACAACATGAATGAACCTCAAATATGTTATGCTGAGTGAAACAGGCCAGATCCGGAAGACCGCATGCTTCACGATTACATTTACCTAACATCTGAAAATGGCAAACTCTAGGAACAGAAAAGAGATTAATGGTTGCTGGAATTGCACGGGGAAAGGGAGCATGGGATTGACAAAGGGGCCCAAGGAAATTTGGGGTGTGATGGAAATATTCCATATCTTGTGCTGTTGATTATGTCAAAATTCATAGAGCTGTACCCTCCTAAAAAGTGAGTTTTACTGAATGTCAACTATACCTCAACACATGTGACTTTAAAAAATGGACACAAGGTCTGCCCTCAGTAAGTCTAAAGGGTGATGGGAAAGGCCACATAAAAGCCAATGCAGTAATATAATAAGAAATTTTACTTATTTTTTTTTTTAGATTTTATTTATTTATTTGTCAGAGCATGCCCACAGCAGGGGAGCAGCAGGCAGAGGGAGAAGCAGGCTCCCCACTGAGCAAGGAGCCTGATGATGCGGGCCTCCATCCCAAGACCCTGGGATCATGACCTGAGCCGAAGGCAGATGCTTAACCGACGGAGCCCGCCAGAATCCCTAAATAAGAAATTTTAAATCTAAGTATTACAGAAGCAAAGTCAGTAGGGATGGCTGTAGGTTCACTCTGGTAAAGGGAAATGAAGACTATTAGATATGGAAACAACAACCAAAGTGTGGTGTGAGCAAATTAAAGGAGAGATAAGTTGAAGTTAAAATAAAACCACATGTACTGGCTCATTTATATCTGGTGAAGAAATGGAACACCTCAGAAAGGAACGAAAGGGAGAGGAGAGAAAAATCAGTAAAATCACTTAAAAAACACACAGCAGAAACAAATTTAAAAAACCTTTAAGGTGAGGACTTTGAGGTGGCCTTTAGCTGTTGCCTTATGTTTGACCCCCAAATCCACGAAGCTTTCTGAGATCTCCATATCAACATCTAGACTTTCATTCTGAAACTGACTCTCACTATCTTTGATACAATTATCTTAAATAAGTACTGTGTAAAGATATTTACTACATAAATAAACCAGGGTACCAAGTAAAATATGATTAGAAGATCGCAACTCCTTTCTAAAGAATTCAGTTACACAGTTCAGGGGTTGGTGATGGATGAACTTGGTAAAGAAAGGGTGTAACTATACATTCTTGGAAGCTGTATTGTTTTTTTTTTTAAGATTTTATTTATTCATTTGAGACAGAGAGATACAGAGAGAGAGCATGAGCAAAGGAAGAGGCAGAAGGAGAGGGAGAAGCAAACTCCCCACTGATCAGGGAGCCCAAAGCGGGGCTCAATCCCAGGACCCAGAGATGACCTGAGCTGAAGACAGTTGCTTATCCATCTGAGCCACCTAGGCGCCCCTCTCTGGAAGCTGTTTGAGGGTAAATGCTCATTACAGGTTTCCAACTAGCACAATGCCCAGCTCAAGGGCCACTTAACATAGGATGTGGACAACATTATCTTGTTGATTCAACTTAATGTTGATTTTGGAGATCAGTACCAAAAAAGAAAAAAGTTGCTATTAAATCTCAAATTTTTTTTATCATGAATGAGCCTTCTTCTAAAAACCTTCACTTTGTTTCAATTCCACACATCATTCATTACAATTTTTGATTTATGCCCTTTTGTTTTAAAGGAGAAGATCATGGAAATTCAAAAACAAATAGAAGAAATGGATAACAAATGTGTCCAGGTAATGACAACGGCATTGTAATTAATGAAGAAAACCAGTTCTTCAAGGGAATTGCAGATCTAGAGAATTTTAGTGAATGGAATCCAAACTTGGGTGAAAGACCTAGTATTTTAGACCTAGCAGGGAAATGTCTTGTAGCCTATACCCTCATTTTCAGATGAGAAAAGCATAACTCAAAAACATGACACGATTTGCCCGTATTTCTAGATGAAAAGACCAGTCTCATTCTCGCCCTCCCCTTAAACAATGAAAGTATGTGTATTTTTTTCTTCTAATGAAAGTAATGTATGCTTATTTTAATAATTAAAACACAGAACTATTTCATATAAAAAATGAAAAATAATCCCACTCCCTCAAATATAAGCACAGTGAATATCTTAGTATATTTATATTCTTCTAAATTTTCCTATATATGTACTTACATGTTGTTGTTACAATTTAAATGAGATTATATTATATATATTGTTTTGCAACTTGCTCTTTTCCCTTAACATTTTTCTTCAACAACTTTCTGTACCACTAGATGTCATTTTACCTTTTCACTGTTTATATAATGTAGGATTTGATTTTTGGATTTATTAAATTTATTTCATTGGATATGTGGGGCTTTATAATAAATGTGTGCTATTACAAATTTTGCCTCACCAATCTATGTCTTTGCTTGCTTTTGCAAGTACTTGTTTAAGAAAAATTTCTAGGGGCGCCTGGGTGGCACAGCGGTTAAGCGTCTGCCTTCGGCTCAGGGCGTGATCCCAGCATTATGGGATCGAGCCCCACATCAGGCTCCTCCGCTATGAGCCTGCTTCTTCCTCTCCCACTGCCCCTGCTTGTGTTCCCTCTCTCGCTGGCTGTCTCTATCTCTGTCAAATAAATAAATAAATAAATAAAATCTTTAAAAAAAAAAAAAAGAAAAAGAAAGAAAAATTTCTAGAAATTGAACCTCTAGCACCCATTTTTCTTGAAAATCAGAACACTGTTCTTCCTGCTATAGCTCTGCCTTTCAAAGTGTCCTGCAAGTCTGTTACAGAATGATTAATTAAAAACGTTAAAAGAGTTATTTACTCCTGACATATGTATAATTGGCAACCATGTCTTAGAAAGTTTGCTTTCAGCCTGTCTCTTGAACTTACTGATAGAAACCAACCAAAATCATCTGTTACCTCTACCTGACAACGTACAGGATGGGAAGAAAAGAGGAACTGGACAGCTTTTGTGGATAGCTCTTTTGCTGAACTACAAAGTCCACATATTGAAACTACCATAATGAGAACTTATAGTCATATATTATAAATTTTAAAATATTTAAAAGAAATACAACTTTTTTTCTCTGAAACATACTGTTTCTCCAACTAGTGTTTTAGAACTTTGTTTGTTTTCTTTTTAGAGAGAGAGTGAGAGAGAGCACACACATGCGTGAGGAGGGGCAGAGGGAGAAGGAGAGGTAGAGAGAGAGAATCTTAAGCAGGTTCCACACCCAGCATGGAGACCAAAGGGGCTCAATTTTACAGCCCTGAGACCTGAGCCAAAGTCAAGAGTCAGACGCTTAACCAACCGAGCCACCCAGGAGCCCCTAGTGTCTTGGAAGTTTTTTAAGGCACAAAGAAAGAGTAACAAATAGAGAAAAATATGATTTATCATAAGCTGATATATAAATTTATACATCTAAAATATTAAAAATAATTATACTAGTCTTTTGGTTATTCCTCCTGCAATTTACCATGATTATATAATGAATTTGCTGAAAGAGGAAGGATTTTACTGAGTAAAAGTAAGTTTCAAAGAAGCCACTTTACAACTAAGTGACGTCAACATGAGTGAAGTTTTATGGTGCAAACCAGAAAAACATAATTTCTATTTTACCCAAAATTGTGGGTATCTTTTCAGGAAGATGCTTGTAACGAAGCTCATGAATTGAAGGAGAAACTCATTGCAATAATAAAGGTAAGATTTCACCACTCAATTTCAAATAATGATAAAATCTAGGAATATAGGGATAATTTTTCCCCTAGAAGTTAACGGTGTGCCACCTACTGTTTTCTTTCTCTTTCATTGTCACTTTTTTCTCCCTTCCTGGCCCTCTGCTTTGGGCGGCCAGAACATCTCGTGGTCTGCTTCCGCATCTCCTCCACTCAGAGTTTAGCCTCTATGGCCACATGTTATGCATTCTTCAAAGCTCAGCTCGAATGTCCCCTCCTCTTTCAGACCTCCCCTAACCTCCCCTAGCCAGAAAGATAACTCCATATCTGAACTCCTCCCACAATATCTCAATGTAAATGTGAATGGGTGAAAGAAGCAATGAATGAGTGCGTCAACCTGTCACTTGTTCAGAGGTGCCTACTCGTCCCACCCACCTGGAGTAGGTGTCCCACCAACAAACCTCAGCTACTCTATCTCATCATCTTCTTCATTTTCTCTTTAGCATGTATATAGTCTATAATATCTAATTATATACACATATACGTTACATTACATAGATATATATTTGTTGTTTATTGCTTTTCCCCCAGCCCCTATAAATGTGCATGTAATTCCTTATCCATTTGGTTTAAAAATGTCCATGGAATAGAATGCACACTCCTTATCTATTTTGTTAGCCACGGTATCCTAGAATAGTGCCTGGTGGGAGTCAGTATGTTTTGTATAGATGAAAAAATTGAACAGATGAATTCAAAATAAGGATAATTATCTTCCTACATGAGTAAGTCAGTCGTTAAAGATCAGCATGTGGGTCTACCATGCTGCTACCTTATTTTGTGAATGCGTAAGTCTCTTTCTACTAGGTGAGTATGCACTTGCCAATGGGCTCCTCACGGGACTCACGTGTGATTGGCAATGTGGGCTCCTGAGGTGTTCTGGAGGAAGAGCACTCTGCATCATCTACAATAAGACTAACAGAACTCTAACATCAGTTTTTTTTAAATGATTGTGGATTGCTCTTTTTTTTTTCCAGAACTTTTACAAAGACATGACTCTGCTGAATACAAAGCTAAGAACGTACCAAATGCAGGAAGGGAAAACAGACTCTCAGAGTCCTGAAGAAATGCGTGTGGAAGAAAGTGAGCCCCTGCTTCCTCAGGCTCTACCACCCCCTTTAGTGCAGAACACTCCCGCCGGCGTTACAATATGGTGAGTCAGAGGAAGGGGCCTTTGGGGCTGGACAAAGACTCCAAAATGTATGAACCATAGTATGGCGAATTTCTTCAAGGACTGACTAAAAATTTGTTTTATCTTCCTTTATCAATGATCTCTTCTTGTTCTTTAAAAGTCCATTTGTTTATTGGAGTCATAGTGGTTTTCATATTATTTTTAGGTGTAGGTCTATAGCATTAGATCCATAGATATAGATTTCTTTATTGTTGCTGTAGGCAACTATGTCTTCATAAATCTTAGAAGATGGTGTCTGCAAGCTATGATGCAGCCAGCTCCACCAAAGGAGCCCACATGCTCAGCAGATTCGAAAACCCTTGTTTACTGGTATGGTATTAAAGACATACATACTAGTAAATTCTGACTCTTTGGATCCCTTTCAGAAGATGCCACACCATCATATATACCTGGAGTAGTACCCTCCTCTGAGAAAACTTTTCTCATTCTCTACCCCCAGCTACCAATCCAAGTAGAATGTTCAACAGCGTCTCTTGTGTGTGCACTCTCCCTTGCACATACTCCTGATGCAGAACCCACAGCAGATTATTGCAATTGAATTATTTCAAATTCTGTCTCCTAATAATCCATGAGCTTCCAGAAGTCAGGCATCTTTGTCATTTTGGGACATGAAATATAAAACCTCTTCACCATGTTTAACAGATATTAAATTAATAAGTGAGTGAGGAGTGATGTCAATGAAAATAGTGGAGTAAAAACCCCAGAAAATTTCCTCCTCCTTAAAAACAAAAGAGAGAGCTTGAAAAAAATAGTCAGAATCAACTTTTTCAGAAGCCTGGAAATCAAGGATTTAGTATCCAGAATAGATAAAGAAGTCTTATAACTCAACAACAGAAAGGGAAACAATCCAACTTTTAAAATGAGCAAAGGACATGAATAGACATCTCTTCAGAGATACAAGATGGCCAACAAACACACGAAAAGATAGTCAACACCATCGGTCATTAGAGAAATGTAAATCAAAATCATGAGCTACCATTCTACCTCTCTAAGATAACTATAATTGAAAGGACAGACAATAACAAGCATTGGAGAGGATGTGGAGAAATTAGAACCCTTAGACATTGCTAAAGGGATTGTAAAATGTGCAGCCATTTTGGAAAATGGCAGTTCCTGAAAATGTTAAATATAGAGCCACTGTCTGACCCACTCCTACATATGCACCCAGAAGAATTGAAAATATATGTCCACACAAAAACTTGTACACGAATGTTCATAGCAGCATTATTCATAAAAATAGAAACAATACAAATATCCATCAACCAATGAATAGGTAAACAAAATGTGTTATATCCATACAATGGAGTATTGTTCATCCACAAAAAAGAACAAAGTACTAATGCATGCTGCAATGTGGATGACCCTTGAGAACATTATGCCAAGTGAAAGAAGTCAGACACAAAAGGCCACATATTATATGATTCCATTGCTATGCAATGTCCAAATAGGAAAATCCATGTAGACAGCAAGTAAATGAATAGTTACCAGGCCTTAGGGTGGTGGGAAATAGGGAGTTCATGGATACAGGTTCTCTTTTGGGGGTGATGACAATTTCCTGGAATTAGATAATGGTGATGGTTATACAACCCTGTGAATAAACTAAAAGCTACTGAATTATACACTTTAAAGGGTCAATTTTATGGCATTCAAATTACATCACAAAAACCAAACAAGTAAGCAAATGCCTTTGATCATCACTTGACTAAAAGCCACTGAATTATACACTTTAAAGGGTCAATTTTATGGCATGCAAATTACATCACAAAACCAAACAAGTAAGCAAATGCCTTTGATCATCACTTGATTGTGTTAAGTGGGCAGATTACTATCCAGTTGAGTTGGTCATCTTTCATCACATCATTATATTCTGGTTAAGACTACCTAAGACTTGGGAGGGAGTTAAGATGGCAGAGGAGTAGGGGTCCCCTTTTTCAGCTGGTCCCCTGAGTCGAGCTGGATAGGTACCAGACCATCCTGAACACCCACGGAACCAGCCTGAGACGAAGGAAGATGCATCTGGATCTCTACAAATGAACATCTCCAGCGCTGAGTATTGAGGTACGAAGCGGGGAGCCTAAATCCGCGCACAGATATCGGAAGATAAATGGAAGGGGGAGGGAGCTGCCCGCTCGGGCCCCGGGAAGCAGTAGCCACCTGCACGGGGGAGCGGGCGGACTCACAGACCGGCGCCGGAGGCCATGAGCCGGGGAACGCACGCAACCAGACTGGAAACCGGCGCTCCGGAGTGCGCGCAAACCACACTGAAACAGAGAGCTCAGGAGCGCGCGCGGGAACCAGGGGCGGCTGGCGGTGTTAGAAACACAAAGGACAGAGACGCACCGGCCCTGGAAGTGAGGGCTGGGACGCCGGGTGTGGGGCGCACAACCCGGGATGCTGCAGGGTTGAGCAGCGCCGACAGAAACAGAGTTATAAAGAGGCCAGAAGAGCTCAGTGGAGAGCTGACTGCGATCCCTCTGTTCTGACACAGAGGCTGAGATTTGGCTACTGCTGCTCCGACTCTCAGAAGAGGCACAGCAAACCGCCAGGGAAAGCTGCCAGAGAACAAAAGCCTGGAAATACCGGCTCA
>NW_024425119.1:25344633-25344909 GCF_017311325.1 Ursus maritimus
ACAAAAGCCTGGAAATACCGGCTCACAGCGTGCCCACCCCCATCCCCCCTCGCAGGCGACACGGAGACTCTACCCAAACAGGGTTGCCTGAGTATCAGCGCGGCAAGCCCCTTACCCAGAAGGCAGGCTGAAAAATCAAGAAGCCCACATCCCTAAGGTCCCTATAAAACAAGTGCACACTGCATGGATTCTGGTCAATAATTTGGGCTCTGGACAACCCCGCAACCTCTCCTCATCAGAATGACGAGAAGGAGAAATCCCCCCCAGGAAAGAAAA